>NC_090375.1:8803170-9103170 GCF_036365525.1 Heterodontus francisci | reverse complement strand
AATTTGTCAGCAGGGCTCGCAGTGTGGCGCTTTTGTGCCTACTGGAAGCTACATATACTAACACACAAGGCCCTGTTCTTTGCAGACAGAAAGAACATGTACAAACATTGTGCCTGTTTCAGCTAAACAAAATAAGTGACAGCCATTCACTGGTTAAATCCTCAGGGCAATGACTTGACCAGAAATTTAAAATTGGTTTAAATTTCAAACAAAGCTTGGCAGTTAACTGTCAGCCACCATAAACTGGTGCATTCTCCATAGCAATGCCGCTACCAATCAGAGTTCACTTGTCAACCAATCAGCACTCTCTTCTCATACAGTATAAAGTTGTTGTTTTCCCTTACATTGATATTCTTGCAGATTGTCCCGATGAGTGCAAGACAAAAAGCTTCGACAAGTTACTACCAAATGACTAATTATCTTAAATCTGTGTCCATTGGTTACAACAGTTTGTCCTTATTTATTCTATCACATACAACTTAATTGAGTGTTTCTGAACATCATAAACTGTGAACATGAGTCTCAACAAGCTGCAGTGCATCATCTGAACCCTCCAGTTCAACTTTCACACTTTTACGAATTCCTATTTCTGAACAGACTAAAGAAGCTAAATGTTATTTTTTTCATTTGCTGTAAAATTGATTGTATAAATAATTAATTCAATCCAAATGTTTTTTTAAAGCAGAAATTGGTCAGCAAAGAAGAATTTTAGGTTTTAACGCATAACATAATAGGTTGGAAATATGACTACCAGTTCAGCTAAGCACCATTATCAGAGAATCTTACAGCACAGAAGGAGGACAATCGGCCCATCGTGTCTGTGCCGGCTCTTTGAAAGAGCTATCCAATTAGTCCCATTCCTCCTGCTCATTCCCCATAGCCCTGTAAATCCTTCCCTTTCAAGCATTTATCCAATCCCCTTTTAAAGTTACGATTAAATCTGCTTCCACCGTCCTTTCAGCTACTAACAGAGAAGGTTAAGGGGAGACTTAATAGAGCTGTTCATATTTATGAAGTGTTTTGACAAAGTAAATAAGGAGAAACTGTTTCTACTGGCAGGAGGGTTGGTAATGATAGGACACAGATTTAAGATAATTGGCAAAAGAACCAGAAGCCAAATGAGATTTTTTTTTAATGATCGAGAACACTCTGCCTGCAAGGGCGATGGAAGCAGATTCAATAATAACTTTCACATGTCCACAAGTCCCTAAGGGGGCAGGACAGGTAGATAGAGTGCTGAAGAAGGCATATGGAATGCTTTCCTTTATTGGCCGAGGTATAGAATACAAAAGCAGGGATGTGATGCTGGAACTGTATAAAACGCTGATTAGGCCACAGTTGAAGTATTGCATCCAGTTCTGGTCACCACATTACAGGAAGGTCATAGTTGCTCTGGAGTGCAGAGGAGATTTACAAGAATGTTGCCAGGGCTCGAAAGTGCAGCTATGAGGAAAGATTGGATAGCTAGGGTTATTTTCCCTAGAACAGAGGTTGCTGAGGGGTGACTTAATTGAGGTGTACAAAATTATGAGGGGTCTAGATACAGTAGACAGGAAGGACCTGTTTCCCTTACCGGAGAGGTCAGTTACCAGGGGGCACAGATTTAGGGTGATTGGTAGAAGGATTAGAGGGGACATGAGGAAAACTTTGAGGGTGGTGGATGCCTGGAATTCACTGCCAGGAATGGTGGTGGAGGCAGAAACCCTCAATTCTTTTAAAATGTACCTGGACATGCACCTGAAGTGCTGTATCCTGCAAGGCTATGCACCAGGTGCTAGAAGGTGGAATTAGATTGGGCGGCTAGTTTTCAGCCGGCACAGACACGAGGGGCTGAATGGCCTCCTTCTGTGCTTTAATTTTTCTATGGTTCTATGGGAATTGGATAAATACTTAGAAATGAAAAAATTGCAGGGCTACGGAGAAAGAGCAGAGGAGTGGGACTAATTGGATTGTTCTTTCAAAGAGCTGGCACAAACGAAATGGCCTCCTTCTGCACTGTGAGATTCTATTATTCTAACCGTCCATTGTAATGAAGATGGTATTACTAGTGAGCCTCGGCCCCTTGAATATGACAGTAAATTATGACATAACTATTGAAAATATTCGAGTCCTGATATTCAGGACAAGATAACTTATTTTGTTGACAAAAGTTATAATGCTAATCTTCATTTATTACATTCTACTGGACCATAATCAGCAGTTATATTTTAGTAGGGAAGGCTAACTGAAGCATATATTTAGCACAAATTAACCATATTATTCACCCAGCCATTAATACTTATTTCAGAATTAACCATTTATTTATTTCAGGTAAACATTTACGTTCCAGTTTTCCCTCTTTACAATTAACCATATTTCGAATTTGTATTTAAATATTTTTACTTCGTATTGTTGGCCAGTCCTCAAAATTATTTTTTTCATTTGCTGTAAAATTGATTGTTTAAATAATTAATTCAATCCAAATGTTTTTTTAAAGCAGGAATTGGTCAGCAAAGAAGAATTTTAGGTTTTAATGCATAACATAATAATGGGTTGGAAATATGACCGCCAGTTCAGCTAAGCACTATCATCAGAGAATCTTACAGCACAGAAGGAGGACAATCAGTCCATCATGTCTGTGCCGTATCTTTGAAAGAGCTATCCAATTAGTCCCACTCCTCCTGCTCGTTCCCCATAGCCCTGTAAATCTTTCCCTTTCAAGTATTCATCAAATTCCCTTTTAAAGTTACTATTAAATCTGTTTCCACCGTCTTCTCAGGCAGTGCATTCCGGATCACTAAAACTTGCCGTGTAAAAAAATAAATTGCCTCATCCCTTCTCCGGTTTGTTTGTCATTACCTTAAATCCGTGTCCTCTGTTTACTAATCCTCCTGCCACTGGAAACAATTTCTTTTTATTTACTCTATCAAAACCCTTTATAAATTTGAAAGCTTCAATTTGGGCGGCGCAGTGGTGAGCACCACAGCCTCACAGCTCCAGCGACCCGGGTTCAATTCCGGGTACTGCCTGTGTGGAGTTTGCAAGTTCTCCCTGTGACCGCGTGGGTTTTCGCCGGGTGCTCCAGTTTCCTCCCACAGCCAAAGACTTGCAGGTTGATAGGTAAATTGGCCATTATAAATTGTCCCTAGTATAGGTAGGTGGTAGGAGAATGGTGGGGATGTGGTAGGAATGTAGGATTGGTATAAATGGGTGGTTGATGGTCAGCACAGACTCGGTGGGCCTGTTTCAGTGCTGTATCTCTAAATAAATAAAGTCTTCCCTTAATCTTCTCTGCTATACAGAGAACAATCCCAGCTTCTCCACTCTCTCCATGTAACTGAAGTCCCTCATCCATGGTACCATTCTAATAAACTCTTCTTCACCCTCTCTAAGCCTTGACATCCTTCCAGAGGTCTGGTGCCCAGCTATAATCATATTTTTTTTTAAAAAGGTGATAAAATAACAGATGCATGAACCAAAGATGAATAAACATATCCAAATATCATTTACTGACCTGCCCAAAATCCAGTGTGACATTGACTTGATTGTAGTGCAGTCCAAGGGACAGAGGTGGGCTTTGCCACCAGCGCTCGGTACCATCAATGGCATTGGTGATTGCATGAGCTTTGTATGCATCATCAGACAAACAGTGATCACAAAACTGCCCCTAAAAAATTAGAGAAATTAAGGATAAATATAAAAGTTAAAATTAAGACTGATATTTAATTCTAAAAAGACTTTAGTTGTACACAATTTGAAGAAACAACACTGTTCTCATCACCGTACCAATTTGAATAAAGTTTGGCCCAAGTACTTATAGTATTGAATGTACTTAAGATAATAGAGTAATAGAAGATGCAGTTTTCTTTTTATTCACAGCTTTGCACTGTTCTTTGTGAGACTTTCTCATTCCTCCTCCATTCTCTTTTCCTCTTCTACATTCACCTTGATTGCATTATCTCCTCCTCCCTTCTGTCACCAATTTCCCTGAATTCTGATTTCCTGCCTCTCAGTATTTGTTTTTCCCCAGCTTAAACCAATAACAATCCTCCATTTAAAAATATGGCAATAAACTATGAGGACTGGTTTCATAGGCTTGTATCCCCTTTTAATATCAAAGATTAAGGGGTGATCTAATTCAGTGTTTAAGATAATTAAAGGAGTTGATCGGGTGATCGGGTCTGGTGTGGGGGGGGGGTGGAGGAGTCCAGAATCATGGAAAGTTTAAGGCACAGAAAGAGACTACTTGACCCATCGTGTCTGTGCCGCCGAAAAACAATCCACTCATTCTAATCCCACATTCCAGTATTTGGTCCGTAGCCCTGCAGATTATGGCAATTGAAGTGCATATCCAGACTCCTTTTGAATGAGTTGAGGGTCTCTGCCTCAACTACCCTTTCAGGCAGTGAGTTCCAGACCCCCACCACCCTCTGGGTGAAAAAGCTTTTCCTCATCTCCCCTCTAATTTTTCTACCAATCACTTTAAATCTATGCCCCCTCATCACTGAAATCTCTGCTAAGGTGAATAGACCCTTCACCTCCACTCTATCCAGGCCCCTCAAAATTTTGTACAATACAATCAGGTTTCCCCTCAGCCTTCTCTGTTCCAAGGAGAACAACCCCAGCCTATCCAATATTTCCTCATAGCTGCATTTTTCCAGTCCTGGCAACATCCTCGTAAATCTCCCCTGCCCTCACCCACTCTAAGTACAGACAGCCTATCTAATACTTCCTCCTTATCAATTTTAAACTCTTCTAGTGTCTGAATTACCTCCTCTTTCACCATTGCCTAGGTTGCATCTCCTTCCTTGGTAAAGACAGATGCAAAGTATTCATTTAATACCTCAGCTATGCCCTTTGCCTCCATGTGTAAATCCCCTTTCTGGTCCCTAATCGGCCCCACTCCTCCTTTTACCACCCTTTTACTTTTTATATGCCGATAGAAAACTTTGAGATTTCCCTAAATGCTAGTCTCTTTTCATGCTCTCTCATGCTTCTCTTATTTGGTTTTTCACTTCCCCTCTGGACATTCTATATTCAGTATTTTTTTGAGGACTCATATTTTAGAGCTGGATATTGGTTTATTTTGGGAAAACTGAAAAGACTCCATGGATGGGTTTTTTACCAGGATCACTGAGAGGTCTGTCTTTGAAAAAAAAAACAATTACTGGAAAGATCAAGGAGTGATAAAAACAAGCCCTTACTGGAAGGCACCTGTCTGCAAATAATTACTCAGCCGAGGTTGTGACATTGGGAAAGATGTTTGTAGAGACATGGCAGGTCAAGATTTAGAGAGGTCAGGAGGCTTGTCTCTTGTGACATTGTTTATTGTTTCACTTTTGACAGTGAGTTGGGATATGGACAATGGTTTGAAAAGACAGTTTGAGAAAACCTGCCAAGAAGAAGGAACCACCGCAACTCAGTCTGTTCCAGCAGTTTGAAAAAGCCTGCCAGTTTTCCATCTCCTGAGAAACTGAGAAGCAAGTGTAAGAAGCAGACTGAAACTGTTGCAGCATTGCTGCTGTGGGGCCTATCTGAAGCCTCTGTTGCTGCATTGCTCCTGGAAAGCCTACTCAAACTGATCTTCAACGTCACCTGAAAAGAACTGTTCTAGGAAGATCCCAGTGATAGCCATCTATACACACTTGGGACACCAAACCAAAACAAAGAACATCTTTCCATATCTTTGTTTCTTCAAGAATTAGCAAGTATTTAGCACAAGTGCTTTTTTTATAATAGAGCTCTAAAACGAAAATCCCTTTATTTTTCTGGTTAATTGGTATATGTATATGTGTGTGCGTGTGAGGGGATAAGGTAAAAAGGGAACTTTAATATTTCAATCTGTGTGTTAATGCTTTGCTTCATTACTGGTTAAGACTTGTTTTATAATAAACTGATAATTTTGTTGTTTATTCAAGGAACCTGGTTGGTACATTGTACAGCGAGCTCGCCACTGGTATCAGACCCACCGGCCGTCCATGTCTCCGTTATAAAGACGTCTGCAAACGCGACATGAAATCGTGTGACATTGATCACAAGTCGTGGGAGTCAGTTGCCAGCATTCGCCAGAGCTGGCGGGCAGCCATAAAGACAGGGCTAAATTGTGGCGAGTCGAAGAGACTTAGTAGTTGGCAGGAAAAAAGACAGAGGCGCAAGGGGAGAGCCAACTGTGCAACAGCCCCAACAAACAAATTTCTCTGCAGCACCTGTGGAAGAGCCTGTCACTCCAGAATTGGCCTTTATAGCCACTCCAGGCGCTGCTTCACAAACCACTGACCACCTCCAGGCGCGTATCCATTGTCTCTCGAGATAAGGAGGCCCAAAAGGAAAAAGGTTGGTGTGTTTTATTCTGGAAAAAATAGAGTCTATGATTGACCATTTCGGTAAGTGGGAAAAAATTTAAATATATGTTGTGACCTGTGGAGAAGTGCAACTAGAATAAACAGTGCATTCCTCCCGCCTCAGTTGTAACAACACAAAGGATTGAAAATCTGGAATTCTCTCCCTCAAAAAACTGTTGAGGCTGGGGTCAATTGAAAATGTCTAAATGGAGATTGGTAGATTTGTTGTTTAGGCAAAGTTATTAAGGGTTATGGAACCAAAGTAGGTAAATGGAGTTAAGAAACAGATGAGCCATGATCTAAATGAATAGTGGTACAGACCCGAGGGTCTGAATTTTCTTCCCATTTATTATATTCCTACTCAAATCTCCATATTTCAAACACAACAACTGCACAAATATAATCAAAAATTATCTGTTATCATCTGGACAATGCTGTCCAACAATGTAAGTGACATGGACCATTGAGTGTCTAATGTCCATTTCAGAATATTCAAGGCAAAAAACTCACTTGTCAAAATAAATCTCAACAGTAAACTTGTCCTTCACAATGAGGTAAACAGACACTAAATAAAAATATTCATTTTCACCACATTTCCAAACATAATAAAACTAAACCATTTCACAGTAAAACACTTACATGCTAATCACTTACAGACTAAGTTCCTTTTCTTGTAGATAAGCCCCCTGTCTAATCATTCACTGCATTATATAAAACCTCACAACATTTTAAAGAAATTCACTTCAAAAATGACTTGTCATTTGAAAATATATTGCCAAAAATTTAACTATGATTTTGCATGCTCTGGACAATTTCTGCTATACATACTACTCAACTGATTAAAAAGCCGTCATTAAAATAACAATTCAGTAGACTTACATGGATTCAATAATTATACAGAATTAAATACAGCACAGAAATAGGCCATTTGATCCATCAGGTTTATGCCAGCATTTATGCTTCACATGAGCCTCATCCCACTCTATTTACAACATCCCTGCCTACCAACATAACCTTCTATTCCTTTCTCCCTCATATGCTTATCTTCCCCTTAAATGCATCTATGCTATTTGCCTCAATTACTCCCTGGGGTAGTGAGTTCCACATTCTCAGCAAAGTAAATCTGAGTAAAGAAGTTTCTCCTAAATTCCTTATTGGGGTTATTCCTGACAATCTTATACAGTTCACTCCTGTTGCTAAAGCAACATTCAAGTGCATACATCACCTCATATTATTCAAATAGTTTGGTGTGTCCATGAAACATCCAGGTTCTAACCCAATTTAATGCCTAAAGGTGCATTTACACTATATTTATATGAGAGGCCACTACCCTGCATATGCTGAAAGCCACTGCTAAGACATGCAAAGAAAGGAATATTCGTATATCTGAACACTCACGTTCACAAGAGCTCACCAGAACAACATTCGGCTGCAAAGCGTGAACGCAAGAAATAAATATTTGAGAACTGCTGAAAATAGAGACATGTTGTCGAAGCTTTTCATCTTGCACTCATCAGGACAATATGCAAGAATAACCAATGTAAGGGAAAACAACAACTTATACTGCATGCGGAGAGTGCTGATTGGTTGGCAAGTGAACTCTGATTGGTAGATGCGTTGCCATGGATAATGCACCAGTTTACGGTGACTGACAGTTAACTGCCAAACTTTGTTTGAAATTTAAACCAGGCAGCTTGACTCTGATTGGTCAAGGCATTGCCCTGAGGAATAAACCAGCGAATGACTGTCACTTATTTTGTTCAACTGTAACAGGCACAATGTTTTTTCTGTCTGCAAAGAACAGGGCCCTGTGTATTAATATATGTAGCTTCCAGTACGCAGAAAGGCGCCACACTACGACCCCTACTGCCAGTCTTAAATTGGTTGTCGGCGTAATTCTTAGCACACTGCAGATTATTTAGCAAATGTTGTCCAATCACAGAGTCACACCTAATGTTGGACACTGTGTTTTGAGTTTTGCAAGAAAGGGCTGGTTGGGTACGGCCTGTATCTTGCCCATTGCGTACAGCGGAAGGGACATGTTGTTTGATACGATCCATCAGTCTTTGAGACGTACAGCCTATATACCTAGCATCACACTGGCATTGAAATTCATACATCACATTACTCATTTGTGTGATAGGTAGGACGTCTTTTTGGCTTGACAGCAGCATCCTGTTAGTGGTGAACACCACACATGTTGCTACTGTATAGTAGCAGCATGAAACAGTTAGCTTTACCTGTTGCTCAAATTTTTGGGATACATTACCCTTCCAGGGTAATTTGAGGTAGAAAGGGCACTTTTCAGGGCCGAAAATGACAGCCTTAGGCCCATATATAAGTTTGTGTGATAGACAGCGAGAAATGATCTGATCAGGGTATTGTCACGCAGGATGTCTTTGATTCGACCTATTTCAGCACCAAGCTTGCATGGTGAGCAAATAGCTCTGGCCCAATTTACAAGGTTGCTAATAAGGCCAATCTTATAGCATGTGGAACTGTAAGAATCCCAATGCATGTATTGACCAGTGAAGGTAGGTTTGCGGTAGACCGTGGTAGAGAACCGCTGAACAGATTTCTCAACTAGTACGTCAAGGAAAGGGAACTCATTTAACTGCTCCATTTCAAAGGTGAATTTGAGCGCAGGATGGAGCCCATTAAGACATGTAAGGAAATTACTGCATGCAGCTGCGAATTCAAATATAGCAAACGCATCATCTGCATATTGGAAATATGCAAGAGATGGGAGGTTAGGTGTCATTCCATCAGACACGTTTCTCATGGAACCCAACAAAGATGTTTGCGAGAGCTGGGCCTAGAGGGGATCGTACAGCAACACCATCTATTTGGGCATACATGGTGTTGTTAAAACTGAACTCAACTGCACAAGATGCAGAGTATATCAATAAATAAATAGTTATTTAGCATGTTAACACATGGGCAATAAATGCTGGCCTAGCCAGCGATGCCTACTTTCCATGAAAGAATAATAAAAAACACATCCTCAGGGCAACCTAAAGTTTTTTTATTCAATCATGGGATGTGAACATCACTGGCAAGGCCAGCATTTGTTGCCCATCCCTATTTGCCCTTGAGAAGGTGGTGATGAGCTGCCTTCTTGAACAGCTGCAGTTCATTTGGTGCAGGTACACCCACAGTACTGTTAGGGAGGGAGGGAGTTCCAGGATTTTCACCCAGTGACAGTAAGGAATGGTGATATAGTTCCAATTCAGGATGGTGTGTGACTTGGAGGGGAACTTGTAGGTGGTGGTGTTGGCATGAGTCTGCTGCTCATGTTCATCTAGGTGGTAGAGGTTGCAGCTTTGGTAGGTGCTGTCAAAGGAGGCTAGGCAAGTTGTTGCAGTGCATCTTGTAGCTGGTACACACTGCTGCCACTGTGCACCAGTAGTGGAGGGAGTAAATGTTTAAGGTGGTGGATAGGGTGCCAATCAAACAGGCTTCTTTGTCCTGCATGGTATCAAGCTTCTTGAGTGTTGCTGGAACTGCACTCATGCAGGCAAGTGTGGAGTATTCCATCACACTCCTGACTTGTGCCTTGTAGATGGTGAATTGGGGAGACAGGAGGTGAGTTACTCGCCGCAGAATTCCCAGCCTCTGACCTGCTCTTGTAGCCATAGTATTAATATGGCTGGTCCAGTTAAGTTTCGAGTCAATGGTAACCCCAGGATGTTGATGGTGGAAGATTCAGCAATGGTAATGCCGTTGAACGTCAAGGGGAGCTGGTTGGATTCTCTTTGTTGGAGACGGTCATTGCCTGGCACTTGTATGGCACGTATGTTACTTGCCACTTATCAGCCCTAGCCTGAATGTTGTCCAAGTCTTGCTGCATGCGGGTACAGACTGCTTCAGTAGCTGAGGTGTTGTGATTGGTACTGAACACTGTACAATCATCAGTGAACATCCCCACTTATGATGCAGTAATGATCATTGATGAAGCAGTCGAAGATGGTTGGGCCTCAGACACTACACTGAGAAACGCCTGCAGCGATGGCCTATGATGAGATGACTGGCCTCCTCCAACAACAACAACCATCTTCAATTGTTCTAGGTATTACTCCAACCAATGGAGATATTCCCCCTGATTCACATTGACTTCAATTTTTCAAGGGTTCCTTGATGTCACACTCAGTCAAATGCTGCCTTGATGTCAAGGGCACTCACCTCACCTTTTGAATTTCGCTCTTTAAATGCATATTTGGACCAAGGCCGAAATGAGGTCTGGAGCTTAGTGGCCCTGGCAGAACCCAAACTGAGCATCGATAAGCAGGTTATTGCTGAGTAAGTGTCACTTGATAGCATTGTCAATGACACCTTCCATCACTTTGCTAATTATAGAGAGTAGACTGATAGGGCGGTAATTGGCCGGATTGGATTTGTCCTGGTTTTTATGGACAAGACATACCTGGGAAATTTTCCACATTTCTGGGTAGATGCCAGTGTTGTAGCTGTACTGGAACAGCTTGGCTAGGGGCGCGGCATGTTCTGGTGCACAGGTCTTCAGTGCTATTGCTGGAATGTTGTCAAGGCTCATAGCCTTTGCAGGGTCCAGTGCCTTCAGCTTTTTCTTGATATCATGTGGAGTGAATTGAATTGGCTGAAGACTGGCATCTGTGATGCTGGGGACCTCAAGAGGAGGCTGAGATGGATCATCCAAAGGTTATTGCACATTGGAGGTAATATATTAGCATGAATAGAGGATTGGCTAACTAACAGGAAACAGAAAGTTGGGATAAATGGGGCATTTTCAGATTGGCAACTATAACTGCCACAGGAATCAGTGCTGGGGCCTCAGGAATTAAAATCTATATCAATGACTTGGATGAAGGGACCCAGTGTATTATAGATAAATCTGCAGATGATACAAAGATAGTTAGGAAAGCAAGTTGTGAGGAGGATACAAAGAATCTGCAAAAGGATATAGATGAGTTAAGTGAGTGGGAAAAATTGGCACATGTAGTTTAATGTAGAAAACTGTGATGTTGCCCACTTTGGTGGGAAGAATGCTGCAGTACAGAGGGATCTGGGTGTCCTCACACGAGTCACAAAACGTTAGCACACAGGTACAACAAGTAATTAGGAATTAATAATTAGACTTGTATCCGCTGGAGTTTGGAAGAGTAAGACGTGACTTGATTGAAACAGATATGATCCTGAAGGGTCTTGATAGGGTGGATATGGAAAGGATGTTTCCTCTTGTGGGAGAATCTAAAACTAGGGGGTCACTGTTTAAAAATAAAGAGTCACCCATTTAAGTCAGAGATGAGGAGAAATGTTTTCTCTCAGAGGGTTGTGAGCCTTTGGAATTCTCTTCCTTAAAAGCAGACTCTTTGAATATTTTTAAATGCAGAGGTAGATAGATTTTTGATAAGCAAGGAGGTGAGAGGTTATCGGGTAGGCGGAAATGTGGAGTTGAGGTTACAATCAGATCAGCCATAATCTTGTTGAATGGCGGAGCAGGCTCAAGGGGCCAAGTGGCCTACTCCTGCTCCTAATTCGTATGTTTGTATGTAGGGAGGCAAAAATAAAGGTTGGTCTTTATTGTAAGCAGGATGAAGTATAAAAGTAGGGATTTGGTGAGACCACACCTAGAGTACTTGTGTACAGTTTTGGTCTCCTTATTTAAAGAGGGATATACATGCATTGGATGCAGCTCAGAGAAGGTTCATTAGGTTGATTCATGGGATTAAGGGGTTGGCTTATGAGGAAAGGTTGAGCAAGTTGGACCTATACTCATTGGAGTTTAGAAGAATGAGAGGCGACTTGGTAAGATCCTGAGGGGTCTTGACAGGGTGGATGTGTAAAGGATGTTTCCTCTTGTGGGAGTATCTAGAACTAGGGGTCATTGTTTATAAATGAGGGGTGGCCCATTTAAGACAGAGATGAGGAGAATTTTTTTCTCTCAGAGGGTCGTGAGTCTTTGGAACTCTCTTCCTTGAAAGGCGGTGGAAGCAGAGTCGTTGAATATATTTAAAGCAGAGGTAGATAGATTCTTGATAAGCAACAGGGTGTAAGGTTATCGGTGGTAGGCAAAATAACAGAGTTTGTGAGAGGGACCGAAGACAATATCTTCACTCTCTCCAATGTTTAATTAAAAGAAATTGCAGCTTATCCTGGACAAGTTGTCAGATAAGCACAGATTTGTGAAGGGCAAATCGTGTTGAAGTAACTTGCTGGAGTTTTTTGATGAGGTAACAGAGAGGGTTGATGAGGGTAATAGGCTTGATACAGTGCCACACAACTGACTTGTGAGCAAAGTTATAGCTCATGGAATAAAAGAGACAGTGGCAACATTGATACAAAATTAGCTGAGTGACAGGAACAGACAGTAGTGGTTAATGGATGTTTTTCCAACTGGAGGAAGGTTTGTAGTGGAGTTCCCCAAGGCTTGGTGTTCGGACGCTTGCACTTCCTGATACATATTAATGACCTAGACCTTAGTATACAGGGCACAATTTCAAAACTTGCAGATGATACGAAACTTGGACATAAACAGTTTGGTAGAATGGGCGGACAAGTGGCAGATGGAATTTAATGCAGAGAAGTGTGAAGTGATTCATTTTGGTAGGAAGAATGACGGGAAGCAATATAAAATAAAGGGTACAATTCAAAAGGAGGTGCAGGAACAGAGGGCATAGAGTACAAAAGCAAGGAAGTTATGTTGAACTTGTATAGAACACTGGTTCGGCCTCAACTGGAGTATTATTAGGGCGGCACAGTGGCGCAGTGGTTAGCACCGCAGCCTCACAGCTCCAGGGACCCGGGTTCGATTCCGGGTACTGCCTGTGTGGAGTTTGCAAGTTCTCCCTGTGTCTGCGTGGGTTTCCTCCGGGTGCTCCGGTTTCCTCCCACAAGCCAAAAGACTTGCAGGTTGGTAGGTAAATTGGCCATTATAAATTGTCACTAGTATAGGTAGGTGGTAGGGAAATATATAGGGACAGGTGGGGATGTCTGGTAGGAATATGGGATTAGTGTAGGATTAGTATAAATGGGTGGTTGATGTTCGGCACAGACTCGGTGGGCCGAAGGGCCTGTTTCAGTGCTGTATCTCTAAAAAAAAAAAAAAAAAAAAAAAAAATTATGCTCAGTTCTGGGCACCACACTTTTGGAAAGATGTTAAGGCATCAGAAAGAGTGCAGAAAAGATTCATGAGAATGGCTCCAGGGATGAGGAACTTCAGTTATGTAGATAGATTGGAGAAGTTGAGACTGTTTTCCTTGAAGAGAAGGTTAAGAAATTTGACAAGAGGTATTCAAAATCATGAGGGGTCTGGATAGAGTAGATTGGGAGAAACTGTTCCCATTGTTAGTGGAAGGATTAAGATTTAACATGATTGGCAAAAGAAGCAACGGCAATATAAGGAAAAACTTTTTCACGCAGTGAGTGGTTAGGATCTGGAATGCACTGCCTGAGAGTGTGGTGGAGGCAGGTTCCATCAGGGCATTCAAAAGAGACTGAATTATTATCTGAAAAAGACGAATGTGCAGGGCTACAGGGAGAAAGCCGGGAAGTGACACTAGTTAAATTGCTCCTTTGGACAGCCAGTGCAGAAATGACAGGCAGAATGGCCACCTTTTATGCTGTAACAATTCTGTGACTCTATGATTCAGTGGAAAGGTTGAGTGAGGTGGTGGTGAGGTAGAACTGGGTGTCGTCAGTGTATATGTGGAACCAAATTCATGTCTTTGGATGATGTCACCAAGGGGCAAAATGAAGATGAGAGATGGGATTGAGGCAAGGATAGATCCTTGCCAGGACACCAGAGGTAATGGTGTGCAGGCAGGAAGAGAAGCCATTGAAGGAGAATCTCTGTCTATGATTAGATAGGTAAGAGGGGAACCAGGTGAGGGAAAGTCCCACTCATCTGAACAACACGGGAGAAGCATTGGAGGAGGATGGTGTGATTGTTTATCACTCCAGTCCTGAGCCCATTACTTCTCTCCTTTTGTCCGCTTTATCCTTCTTGAACTGTTCTCTCCTATCCGCTTCCTTCCTGTCACTCAGTCAGACCGCCTTCCATTTCTCCCCTCTCAAGTACTTTGTTTCCCCTAAATTCCTTCCCCAACCCTTCACACTTTCTCTACCTTCCTACACTCTTGCCCTTTATCCCTCTGTCCTGAAATCTAACTCCTTCTAAGCTGCACTTTCATGTGATATACCACCATATCATGAGAGAAACATGAAAGACTTTTAATTATGTAAATGTGAGGAACTGAATTTTAAAGAAAAAATATTTTGACAAATGGTCACATTTTTTGCTGCACAAGTTAGTCACTGTCTATAGAAAGCAATAAACCTTTATCGGTTGGCATGCAGCCCAATATTAATCCACACCGAATGCCTGATCAGAATAATACACCACTGCCTTGTCACAAGCACAACACAAATGACTATGAATGGTTTCTATAGTCACCTCTCAGTGCAAATCATCACCAATGCACAACACCAAGCTCCTTAGTCTTCCCCATCACAGCTCTAGGGACCCGGGTTCGATTCCGGGTACTGCCTGTGTGGAGTTTGCAAGTTCTCCCTGTGTCTGCGTGGGTTTTCTCCGGGTGCTCCGGTTTCCTCCCACAAGCCAAAAGACTTGCAGGTTGATAGGTAAATTGGCCATTATAAATTGTCACTAGTATAGGTAGGTGGTAGGGAAATATAGGGACAGGTGGGGATGTTTGGTAGGAATATGGGATTAGTGTAGCATTAGTATAAATGGGTGGTTGATGTTCGGCACAGACTCGGTGGGCCGAAGGGCCTGTTTCAGTGCTGTATCTCTAATCTAATCTAATGTGCCCATTTGTGTATGTCATTGTATGACCCAATCATGTGAGCCAATCGTGTGACTCATCATGTGACCCATCTGTGTCTATCATCATGTGCAAAAGTGTGACCATTCATGCAACCTGTGATCCATTCATGTGACCCATCGTGTGATCCATCGTTTAACCCAATTATGAGCAATCATGTGACCCAATCATGGGACCCATCATGTGATGCATTGTGCAACCCAATAATGTGATCAATTGTGTGCCCAAAGTGTACCGCATGTAATGCAATCATGTGATCCAATTGACCCGAGCCCGACCCCACTCGACCCATCCCTACCATCCCTTTGCTTACCTTCTGACTGGGAAGCTCCACGGAGCTGCAGCACATGTGTGATGACATCATAGTGATGTAATTCGTTCACTGCGAAGACTCAGTTTCGGCCCTGACTCCCAGCTCAGGTAAGTTTTTTATTTTTAATACTTACCAGCAGAGCACTTACCCTGTGTGTCCGGCCCGAACCGACCCGAGCACGACCCGGACTCGGCCCGACCCGAACCCGAACCCGACACGTCGTCAGGTCCCGTCGAGTTCGGGTCAGGTAGCAGGCCTTTGACATGGCACATGCAAGCAAGCACCAGACAATTGAGACTATATTCTTTTCACTTCTAACACACAAAAATGCAAACTGCAATAAGCAGAAGGGACAAACTTCATGTTTCAATGTACACTTGCAACTAAGCAAAAGACAACTGGTTAGCAAAACAAACTAAAGTCAGTCCCAAATATAGCTGAAAATTTTGTCATGCATGGAAGGAGCCATGATGAAATAAACAATGAAATGGAAGAATTATGAATTAAAAAGTCAACTGTTAAACAAAACCACATGAATGTGGACACTTGTACCACAGTCAATATAGAGTAGCGGTCAAGTGACCGCTCCTGTATTGGAAATCAACAAACCTGTCTGCAATAGATCTGGGAGATCCCTTTTGAAATTGAAAAGAGCATATTAATGAATCTTATTGACATGAAGGAATTAACAAAGAATTCTGGAGACAGACAGATGCACAGCCGAGACCAAAATTGAATAGGTGTGAAATAGCACCATGTTAACAGAATGGTCCCAATTCAGGCATCAGTTGATAGCCATGGTCTCTACATCATGGTCCATTGTATAGTCACACCAGGGGAGAGGGCAATGTGTCTCCTAACAGAAACTCTAATCTGATGGATTTTTACCTTTAAAAGTTAGCCCTCTGGAGAGAGAGGAGAGATCAAGCCAACACTCAGAAAGCAGTCCAGACAAAGGCTGTGAGATCGGACCAGCACAAAGAAGAAGCGAATGGTATGTTGGCCTTCATTGCAAGAGGATTTGAGTACAGGAGCAAGGATGTCTTACTGCAGTTATACAGGGCCTTGGTGAGACCACATCTGAAATATTGTGTGCAGGTTTGGTCTCCTTATCTGAGGAAGGATGTTCTTGCCCTAGAAGGAGTGCAAAGAAGATTTACTAGGCTGATTCCTGGGATGGCAGGATTGGCGTATGAGGAAAGATTGGGACGACGAGGCCTATATTCACTAGAGTTTAGGAGAATGAAATGGGATCTCATAGAAACCTATAAAATTCTAACAGAACTAGACGGGCTAGATGCAGGGAGGATGTGCCCGAAGACTAGGGAGTCCAGAACCAGGGATCACAATCTCAGGATACGGGATATGCCATTTAGAACCGTGATGAGGAGGAATTTCTTCACTCAGAGGGTGGTGAACCTGTGGAATTCTCTACCGCAGTAGGCAGTGGAGGCCAAGTCATTAAATGTATTCAAGCAGGAGATAGATATATTTCTTAATGCCAAAGGGATCAATGGATATGGCAAGAAAGCGGGATCAGGGTACTGAATTAGATGATCAGCCATGAGCTTTTTTGAATGGTGCAGCAGGCCCAAAGGGCCACATGGCCTACTCCTGCTCCTTGTTTCTATGTAAGCCCTGCTGCTAGTTCTACATTTCAACATTCTGCAGCAGAGAACATAAAGCGACCATCGCCTCCAGTCCTAAGTTTTAACCACCAGAAATCTTCAACATCTCAGCAAGTTCAGGACTACAAACGCCCAGGCCTGCACCTTTAAAAAGACTGCCCTCCTGAGAAGATTCAACAGGGTTACACGAATACTTATCCCACTTTGAACTACGTCTTACCCTTTTTCTCTCTATCTATTCTTGTGCATGTGCATGAGTGAATGTGTAAAAATAGTTATTTTTAACCTATGAGAAAACCTGTCATTTGTCTGTTTATTTGACCCAAAAGACACTCAGGGACTAGTACAACATTTTAACAAAACACAATTGTGGTCAGTTGGGAGGTACACAGTGGGAACCACCCATACCCCTTTCCACCTGTCCATAACAACTTAGTTATTGCCAAGTCACTGGAAATTTAAACAGAAATTGCTGGAACTGCACAGCAGCTAGTCTTCAGGGGAAAAAAACTGTTAACATTTCGGGTGTAAGCAGATCATCCTGTGATGAGAAACATTTTGACGAACTGTACCAGCCTCAAACAGAAGAACCCAGTTTTATTTCTTTGCAGATGCTGACTACCTTTATGCATATGTTCACCACTTTCTGCTTTGACATCATATTTCCGGTATTTGCAGTTTTTATTTTCCATTTTAAGGCTGTGTTAATTTGAAATTGCTCCAGTCAATCCGCATGTGCTGTATATTTAGGTTACACGGCCTGGCAGTATTCGGTTCAATTATCAGTTCTCTCAGGCAACAATTGCAATTTTGCCCTGTTTAATTATCAATTGCACTTCACGGATGTTGGGATTGAGTCGCTTCTGGCCTCCTGGGTCTAAACTGGAGTATATTAATGTGCAACACACAGGAACAGCCTCCTGGTCCATTCACAGGAACAACTAGTTCTCACACTCTTTAACCTGAGTTGTTAAAACCTTACAGTTAACAGTCAACAAATTGTCCTGCACAAATAAAATCAATATATCTAACCAGGACGTGCACACTGAATAAACATTTCTAAGTTATTAATATGCACACATATATATACAATCGTACAATCCCACAAGCACTGAAGGAGGCCATTCGGCCCGTCGTGCTTCTGCTGACTCTTTGAAAAAGCTATCCAATTAGTGCCCATCGCACTGCACAATCTCCCTTCATTGTAAAGGTATTTAGTAAAATCTCCTGGATTGTCATTCCTCTGATCGTTTGGAAAGAGGAATGCCCTGTCTGGAGATGGGCTAGCACGCACTGTAAGCAGGGTGCCCTGTACCTGGATCGTCTGGCTGGAGACTCCGGCAGCTGGTCCTCCCACCAGCTTACAGTAGAGATCTAACCTCGGCCTGCCCGATCCGTCCTCTCCGCAAGTCGCCGTGGCCGCGATCTTGGACCCTTGGGCTATGTTCAAGTAGGGCGGGTGCAGGCTGAAGCCATTGACTTTGTCTGGTGCTTCTCGGCTGAGTACGAGTTGTCCAAAGTGTAGTAGGACAGCAGAGAGCAGCAATCCTCCTCTCGCCATGTTTCACAGTCACTGGTTTCTCTCTCTCTCTCTCAACACTGGAGCTCTGCTCCTTGTCTATAACCCAACGACACACACCCTGATCTACCCAGGAACTGGGACTGCAAGGAAATCCTGGCTGTACAATTTGAAATGATCATTGTTTCAAACTTCTATATTTGGAAGTTTAAAAAAATACTAATTGAACATCAGTGTTCACATCTTAAAATAAATATATATTGAAAGTTTGTACTAATTGTCCTTGAAAGGATTTTTTGAAAATAGCATTAGCCAGATTATTAAATGTAAACTTTTGTCAGTTCCATTCCTGCCTCTCTGCTGAATAAGTAAATTTGCTTTAATATTAATTAATTTGCACTGTCGTGTAGTTAATGTGACTACATGGCATTAGTTGCAATAGTAAGCTCTAATCAATTGGAAATTCATATGTACAAGAAAGGGGAATAAAATCCCCAAGTAAAACTTTCTGTGGTTTATTTGTGTAAATTCCATCCCGTCCGATGATTTCCCCATAGTAACCGGATTTTTTTTAATGGAATTTTAAAAATACAAATAAAAGTATGAGCAAAGTACTGCGTGCGCATATTTTGTTAGCTGGCAAAAGGCCAGGGTGTGAAATCAAGGAGTAAAAGACCAAGTGCAAGCCTGAACATACCTTTCCTTTCAGCAAAGTGCCTCACATTCTTTCTTCACCAGCTCTTTATTCCCAGTACGGACTGACACATTATCATATCCTGTATTATTTCTTATTTAATGTAAGTTAGTGTATATCGATGCAGCGCTGCGCGGTGTGTGCAGTTAAATTCAGTTTAGGCTGGATAACTGCAGTCTTTATTCTTAATTTTGAAAAGCTGTACATTTTAAGTCTTAGATGCATGTCTATGGATATATATAAATTGGATATACACGTGAAAAGGAAATATTTGCAGGGTATGGGGAGGTGGGACTAATTGGATAACTCTTTCAAAGAGCCAGCACAGGCACAATGGGCTGAATAGCCTCCTACGCTGTAAGATTCTGCAAAGGCCGTTATTGCAAACACTGCTTTCTTTGTCTACATCCAATATAGCATTACCCTTTTTAATAGCCTTTTTAATTCCCTTCAAGGAAGGTCGTACTGTATACTTTTAAATATCACCTTACCACTGAGGACTCAAACAGCACCTCCAACAGCTCGAGATTTATAAAAACAGGCTGCTGTCAGCTGCCCTTTTTCACTCTCACGACAAGGGGACTTGGAACCACCGTCAAGATTGGGGAACCTAAGTTGCCAAGGTTTTCGCGTGAAACAGCTGACTTTGATTCACACCGTGTCCAGGCAGCAAGCCAGGGCTGTTAGCAGGAAGATTCACCAATTTTGGTGGTGGCTTATAACAACATCAAGAAGGCCCAGTGTTTCTTATCTATAACAGGTCGTGGGGAGCAGTTCCAGTGCTGCGATCTGATCTGGAGCTGTATTCCAACATTCAGAAACCACCTAGGCTCCCCCGCCCGCCGGGCTAGTTTGAAGCCTCTTTGATAGATGGTAGCCTTGTCACTTGGTGCTGTGCACACCATTTCCTATTTGGATCACACCTGTTGAAAATGTGGTGTCGTGATCTGCTGTATGTTGCGTTTTAAAAAAAACATCGGGTGTGACCGAGGCACACTTTTCACAAAAGCTGGGCTTTAATAAATCAGAAGCCCCGTGCAGTAGTAACCATTTGAGACTTTTTTTTAACAGAAACCTAGAGAATAATGTGTATATTTACATTTACTGCTCTTTTTGGGGTATATTTGGTAGTATGTTTCCCCCTCCCCTGTTCCTCCAATATCTTGGCTCTGTACAGCAACACAGGGTATGTCTGCATCAACACCAGCATCATTCCCTTGAGGGAACTAAATGTAATATCCCCAAATTTGCAGACGAGACAAAACTGGGTGGGAGGGTGAGTTGTGAGGAGGATGCAGAGAGGCTTCAGGGTGATTTGGACAAGTTAAGTGAGTGGGCAAATGCATGTCAGATGCAGTATAATGTGGATAAATGTGAGGTTATCCACTTTGGTAGCAAAAACAGGAAGGCAGATTATTATCTGAACGGCTATAAACTGAGAGAGGGGAATATGCAATGAGACCGGGGTGTTCTCGTACACCAGTCGCTGAAGGTAAGCGTGCAGGTGCAACAGGCAGTAAAAAAGGCAAATGGTATGTTGGCGAGAGGATTTGAGTACAGGAGCAGGGATGTCTTGCTGCAATTATAAAGGGCCTTGGTGAGGCCACACCTGGAATATTGTGTGCAGTTTTGGTCTCCTTTGTTTGATCCCCAAAGACACATTGTACAGCGAGCTCGCCACTGGTATCAGACCCATCGGCCGTCCATGTCTCCGCTTTAAAGATGTCTGCAAACGTGACATGAAATCCTGTGACATTGATCACAAGTCGTGGGAGTCAGTTGCCAGCGTTCGCCAGAGCTGGCGGACAGCCATAAAGGCGGGGCTAAAGTGTGGCGAGTCGAAGAGCCTTAGCAGTTGGCAGGAGAAAAGACAGAGGCACAAGGGAAGAGCCAACTGTGTAACAGCCCCGACAATCAAATTTTTCTGCAGCACCTGTGGAAGAGTCTGTCACTCTAGAATTGGCCTTTATAGCCACTCCAGGCGCTGCTCCACACACCACTGACCACCTCCAGGCGCTTACCCATTGTCTCTCGAGATAAGGAGGCCAAAGATCTGAGGAAGGATGTTCTTGCTATAGAGGGAGTACAGCGAAGGTTTACCAGACTGATTCCTGGGATGGCGGGACTGACGTATAAGGAGAGATTGAGTCGGTTAGGATTATATTCGCTGGAGTTCAGAAGAGTGAGGGGGGATCTCATAGAAACCTATAAAATTCTAACAGGACTTGATAGGGTAGATGCAGGAAGGATGTTCCCGATGGTGGGGAGTCCAGAACGAGGGGTCATAGTCTAAGGATATGGGGTAAACCTTTCAGGACTGAGATGAGGAGAAATTTCTTCACCCAGAGAGTGGTGAGACTGTGGAATTTGCTATCACAGAAAGCAGTTGAGGCCAAAACATTGTATGTTTTCAAGCAGGAGTTAGATATAGCTCTTGGGGCGAAAGGGATCAAAGGATATGGGGCGAAAGCGGGAACAGGTTACTGAGTTGGATGATCAGCCACGAAGGGCCGAATGGCCTACTCCTGCTCCTATTTTCTATGTTTCTATGAGAAGTGGAGAGAGGCCTTCGAACCATGAAAATGCTACTGAAAAAGAATGAGAATTTTCAGCTGTCACTATTAAACTATCAATCAACACCACTCCAGAATGGATTGGTCCCATGTGTGTTGCTAATTGGTAGGAGATTCAGGACACAACTACCCACATTCCCAAGAACCCTTCAGCCATGAATTGGTGCAGAAAACTGGGAAAGGGTGAGGGTGAGAGAAGAGAAAGAGAGGTCAATCCAAATCATGATAGATGCAACAGAGCAAAAAAATCAAACAGACCTACGACTTGGGGATTTGGTTTGGATTAAAGGTCAGGGTCGCTATGGCGAAATGATGGCGAAATCTCCATATTCTCAATCCTACATAGTCCAGACAGGCCAGGGATGGATAAGAAGAAATAGCAGATCTTTGGTACTGATATCTCAGAAAAAACAAATGGGAAAAATCAAGAGAATTAGCTACCAGAGAGAGCTGATGAACCGATGATACAACCAACAACAGATCACCCAGACAACAGTGGAAGCAGAGAACCTGAGTCATCCAGTAGTTCCACTCACCCACAGGAAAGTGAGGAAGAACTGAAAGACTTAATACTCGAAACAAGTGAAAGAAGAACACGTTATGGCAGAGTCGTGAGAACCCCACAGTGTAACAAACCTAATGAATGAAATCAGAGACTAGAGATAAGGGCCTGTAAATAAACTCCTGTTACTTTGACCCAAAGTCTACTATCCCCTTATCCTAAAACTATGACCTCTCGTTCTAGATTTCCCACAAGAGGAAACATCCTCTCGACGTCTACTTTGTCTATCCCCTTAATCATCTTATATACCTAAATTAGATCTCCTCTCATTCTTCTAAACTCTAGAGAGTAAAGGCCTAAACTGCTCAATCTCTCTTCATAAGACAAACCCCTCATCTCTGGAATCAATCTAGTGAACCTCCTCTGAACTGCCTCCAATGCAACTACATCCCTCCTCAAGTAAGGGGACCAAAACTATACGCAATACTCCAGGTGCGGTCTCATTATTGCCTTGTACAGTTGCAGCAACACTTCCCTACTTTTATACTTTATTCCTTTAGCAATAAATGCCAAAATTCCATTCCTTATTACCTGCTGTACCTGCATACTAGTTTTCTGCAATTCATGCACGAGGACACCCAGATCCCTCTGCACCGAAGCACTCAAGTTTCTCGCCATTTAGATAATAATTTGCCTTTCTATTCTTCCGACCAAAATGGATAACCTCACACTTAACGATGTTAAACTCCATCAGCCAAATTTCGGCCCATTCACCTAACCTATTTCTAACAAATTTGTCCATTTGTAAATTTCTTATTTCTTTATTGCAACTTCCTATCCCACCTATTTTAGTGTCAACTGCAAATTTGGCTATAGTACCTTCTATCCCTGCATCCAAGTCATTAATATAGATTGTAAATAGTTGAGGCCCGAGGACCAAACCCTGTAGCACCCAACTAGTTACATCTTGCCAACCAGTTGTTTTCCTTCGAGCAAAGAAGGCTGAGGGGGGACCTGATTTAGGTATCCAAAATTATGAGGGGCATAGATATGGTAGATAGGGAGAAACTTTTTCCCTTAGCGGAGGTGTCAATAACCAGCGGGCATACATTTAAGGTAAGGGGCAGGAGGTTTAGAGGGAATTTGAGGAAAACTTTTTTCACCTAAAGGGTGGTTGGAATTTGTAATGTACTGCCTGAAGGGGTGGTAGAGGCAGGAACCCTCACAACATTTAAGAAGTATTTAGATGAGCAATTGAAACGTCATAGCATACAAGGCTACGGACTAAGTGCTAGAAAATGGGATTAGAATAGATAGGTGCTTGATGGCCAGCGCGGACATGGTGGGCCGATAGGCCTGTTTCTGTGCTGTACATCTCTATGACTCTATGAGAGATGCCTGTATCAGTTCTTTAAAAGAGATATCCAATTAATCTCACTACCCTGCTCTTTGCCCATAGCCCCCCAATTTTCCCTCCTCAAGTATTTATCCAGATCCTTTTTCAAAGTTAAGACTGAATCTGTTTTCATCACACTTTCAGGCAGCACATTCCAGATCATAACAACTTGCAGTGTAAAAATAATTCCTAAATATTGACTCTGATCTTTCTGCAGTCTATTTTCTATCTGGCTCTTCCCAATCTTTAACACTGAGTAACACATTGTCGACCCTGAAAATATATATAACAGCTTGACAGTATATCAGAAGAAATTTATTAAGTTGGCTAATATACAGTCCCAGAGATGAAAGAAAGAATTTCAGAATAGGTTTTCGAACTGGGCTCTGCAATCCTTAGAGAGTCTGTGAAGAGATTCCAAAGGACAAATGAGGTTATCAGATTTCTGTTCCCTCCCTCAGGGATTTTAGAATTAAACAGAATGTACAGCACATAAACATGCCATTCGGCCCAACTGGTCCATGCTGAAGTTTATACTTTACACCAGCCTCATCCCACCCTACTTCAACTAATCCTATCAACAAATCCTTCTATTCCTTTCTCCCTCATGCACGTATCTAGCTTCCCCTTAGAATAATGTATTCTACATTTTTTATGTATTTGACTTACAAATAAGTTACTTGTATTGCTGTATGCTAATAAAAATGTTTACTGGAATGGCTAGCTAATTCTGCCTTTGAGAAGTTAGGATAGGAATCGCTGGAGTATGTCAATATTTGCAGGGGCATCGTTAGCATGCATCAGCAGCGAAAGGTGCTGTGAACAAAAAGGTTTGAAGAATACTGTCTTGTGTTGGACCATGTCTCTGACCTAATCCCCTGACTTAACCTCTGAAAACTTTATTTTTAAAACATAATCATTCAGTAACATGAGCTCCTATTCCATTCTCATGCAATGAATTCTAATTTTTACACTTGCACCTGCTCTCGTCTGTCCTTCTCTACAGTGTGTTATCTCTATTAGAATAACAATCGTATACTCCAATCCTTTTAAAGGTGGGGCTTGTATTACTTAAATTATCAATGACATAGAAATATTTCTTATATTTAAACCACTGTGAACAGCTCTCTCAATATATTACAACTGTCTTGGCAAACCAAGCAATAATTCAAAGCTCTTGACCTCCATAGTAACAGAGTAATCTTCTCCCGTGCCTTTGATGCAGGGCACGGCCTTGACCAATGATCTAAAAAAAATTGGGAAACAGCTGATGCTAAGTGAACCAGAATGTGGGGCAATTTTTGTCTCAGATTTTTGTCTCAGCAGCAACTGAAAGAACCAGCACTCTACAGCATCATGCGACATAACTACAGAACTCACACCAGCAATTACATGAGCTTTCAAATTATAAGATAAAAAACTGAAAAACCCAAAAGCAACTGCCATAAAAATGTCTCCAGAAGTTCAATCCAGCTTTACCTGACTGAAGCTCCTTTCGTATTATTGGAAATGATCACCCATATAACAAAAGCAACTGGCACTTCTGCATTGCCTTTAATGTATAAAAAATCCCAAGACTCTTCACAGAGAGATGTCAAGGCCTTACATAGGGTGCAGAGGAGATTTACCCAAATGATACCAGGGTTGAAAGACTTCAGTTATGTGGAGAGATGAGAGAAACTGGGGTTGTGCTCCTTCGAGAAGGTCAGGAGATGTCAAAATCAGGAAGGGCTTGATAGAATAAATAGGAGAAAGTGTTTCCAGTGGGAGAAGGGTCAGTAACCAGAAAACACATATTTAAGATAACTGTTCAAAGAACCAGAGGTGGCATGAGAGAATGTTGTTTTTATTCAACAAGGTGTTATGATCTGGAATACACTGCCTGAAAGGGTAGTGGAAGCAGATTCAATAGTAACTTTCAAAAGGAAATTAGTTAGATACTTGATAGATGGATTAGATAGATTTGCAGGGCTCTGGGGAAAGAGCAGGGAGGAGTGGGACTAATTGATTAGCTCTTTCAAAGAGCCAGCACAGGCATGATGGGTTGAATTACCTCCTTCTGCAGTGTATTAGTGCATGATTCTATGACAGGGGCATAATCGGACAAAAATGGACATTGAGAAATCAAGAAGGAGGTAATAGGAAGGTGATCAGAAATTATAGCATTGTGCAAAAGAGGTCGGTTTTAAGGAAGGCCATGTAGGAGGAGAGGGAGTCGGAGGGGTTTAGAGATGAAATTCCAAAGTGTGCATGGGTGGGGAGGTGTAATGGGCAGGGGTTGTAATGGATTAGAGGGTTGTAGCACAACTGCCAAATGGTGGGGCAAAGGAGAGACTGGAATGCACAAGAAGACAGATTGGAAGAATAGAGCATTTTGGGGAAGTTGTGGGGCTCAAACAGGTTGCAGAGATAGGGGATGCACCGTGACAAAGGCTGCAGACAGGTCAGGACTGAGGAGGATAATACGTCATGGTGGCATTCACAGAGAATATCATTTGTGACCTTGGTTAAGGCAATTTCAGAACTGTGACAGAGGTGGGAACCAGATTGAAGAGGTCCATATGTGAAAAAAGATGGGCATGGATTTGGGAGGTGACAACGTGATCCAAGAACTTTGGAAAGGAAAGGGAACTTGGTGATGGAGTGGGAGTTTGCAAGGACAAAGGTGTCAAGAGTGGGTTTTTTATAAGGAGGGGGGTTGATGATGGCAAATTTGCAAGGGAGGGGGACAGTACTTGAGGAGATAGAAGCATTTACATTACAAGTTAGCATGGAGACAAAGAAGGGAATTTGGGAGGGGGGGTCATCCCATTACACACTCCATTCATTACCAACATTTCCTCTCTTTTTTTGAATGTGTGGGTGACTTATTTAAATATGCGGCCCCTTTAAATTGTTTTGCGGGGTACCGTTAAGGGGCAGTTTTGTGCGCGGCCTTTGCAGGGACTTTTGGGTTGCTGCGCGGTCATGTGGCTGTGCAGTTTACAGAGAACATTGTCCATTACCCACACCACGTCTTATACACCCAGCCTGTTACAAATCCAACCTATTAGACACACTGCCCATTATGCACCCCACACGTTACGTACGCTGTCCATTAGGCAGGTCGCCCATTACAACCCCTGTCGTTACACCTCCCCATCCATTACACACTGCCCATTACGCATCCCGCCCTTCACATCCTCTATCCATTACAGACCCAGCCCACAACATACTCCGTTCACTACACACTTACTTAAAGTTGGCAATTTGCTTGGCCAATACTGAAGATTCTAAATGTTCAAAGTACTGTTTTCCCCTTTGAGTTTCTAGTTGTGCAGTGCTAAAGTACACTCATTCAGGCATTTATTTCAGTGGTATAATTAACAGTTAGAGAAATTGGGTCAACATTTAATGAAATTCACTGATTTCTGAGAATCACTGCATCACTTACTGATGTTCTGTAATACCATTGAACAAGGTAAGTAAGATTGAGTCTGTGCGTGGGTGTGCTTGGTGGACCTGAGGCAGGACAGAGGAGCTACCTGGGGAGGTGGGGGGGGGGGGGGGTTGTGGGTGTGGGTTGTATAGCCCTGCAATGATCAGATAATATTTTTAATGATGTTGGTTGAGGTATAAATATTGGCCCGGGACAGCTGGGACAACACCCTTGCTCTTCTTCAAAGTGGTGCAGTGGGATCTTTTACCTCCACCTCAGAGGATAAACGAGGGGTGAGGGCCTTGGTTTAATGTCTGATTTGAAAGACAGCACTTCCAATTGTGCAGCACTCCCTCAGCACTAGCTTTGTACTGTCTAACTAGATTATGTGACCAAGACTCTGGACTGGGCTCTGCACCCACAGACTTCTAAGAAGTGAGACTACTACCTACTCAGCCACAGCTGAAGCAGAGAAGCTATCACATCATGGAGGAATAGACTTGTGGGTATCTAGTTGGACAAGACTAAGGCTGGAACCAGGCCAGAAGGCAGATCAATGACAAGAATAAAAAGAGATACACAGGAGGAAAATTTACACTGCACTGCCTTCATGAGAGAGCAGATAGCCTCCAAAAATGTAGGCTTAAGTTTATGAAGCTAGTTAAAGCTAATACATGTAAATGAAAAGACTTAGCAAGGTGCCTAACTACTGTTGCTTGTTTTCAAATCCCTTTGTGGCCTTGCCCATTCCTATCTCTAATATATTCCTGCCCTAACACCCCATAACATCAACCCAAAGTATTAACTTTTATAAGAAAAACAACCTAAGTTAGGTATATGCCAAGTATTGTCTACATACACAATCTATGGAGTCATTTATGGCATAGGAGGAGGCCATTCGGTCCATTGAGCCTATGCCAACTCTCCACGGAGCATCCAGTCACTCCCACTGCCCGACTCGGTCCCTGGAGCCCTGCAAGTTTATTTCCTTCAAGTGCCCATCCAATTTCCTTTTGAAGTCATTGATTGTCTCCACTTCCACCACCCTCGTGGGCAGCGAGTTCCAGGTCATCACCACCCGCTGCGTAAAAAAGTTCTTCCTCACATTCCCCCTGCATCTCTTGCTCAAAACCTTTAATCTATGTCCCTTTGTCCTTGTATCATTAGTTAATAGGAACAGTTTTTCGTTGTCTAACTTATCTAACTCTGTCATAATCTTGTACACCTCAATCAAATCTCCCCTCAACCTCCATTGCTCCAGGGAGAACAACCCCAGCTTTTCCAACCTAACTTTGAACTAAAATACCCCATTCCTGGAGCCATACTGGTAAATCTCCACTGCACCCTCTCAAGAACCCTCACGTCCTTCCGAAGGTGTGGTGACCAGAACTGAACGCAATACTCTCATTACAGCATAACCAGATCTTTATAAAGGTTCAGCATAACTTCCCTGCTTCTGTACTCAATGCCTCTTTTTATGGAGCCCAAGATCCCATATGCTTTGCTAACCACTCTCTCAATATGTCCTGCCACCTTCAAAGCTCAATGGAAATACACCCCCAGGTCCCTCTGTTCCTGCACACTCCTTAGAACTGTACAATTGAGTTTACGTTGCCTCACCCTATCCTTTCTGCCAAATTGCATCACCTGACACCTTTCTGTATTAAATTCCAACTGCCAAAGTTCTGCTCATTCCACAAGCCTAGCTATGCCCTGTTGCAAGCGGTTCGTATCATCCTCATTGTTGGCCACTCCTCCAAGTTTGATATCATCGGCAAATTTTGAAATTCTACTCTGTATTCCAAGATCCAAGTCATTTACATACAGCAAAAGAAACAGTGGTCCTAGCACTGACCCCTGGACATAAGAACATAAGAAATAGGAGCAGGAGTAGGCCAATTCAAGGTAGGCGGTGGCATAGTGGTATTATCACTGGACTAATTACCCAGAAACACAGCATATTCCTCTGGGAACATGGGTTTGAATCTCACCACAGCAGAAGGTGGAATTTGAACTTAATTAATAAATCTGGAATTAAAAGCTAGTCTAATGATGGCCATGAAACCATTGTCGATTGTTGTAAAAACCCATCTGGTTCACTAATATCCTTGAGGGGAGGAAATCTACTGTCCTTACCTGGTCTGGCCTACATGTAACTCCAGACCCACAGCAATGTGGTTCACTCTTACATGCCCTCTGAAATGGCCTAGCAAGCCACTCAGTTGTACCTAATCGCTACAGAGTCAATAAAAAGGAATGAAACCGGACGGACCACCTGGCATCGACCTAGGCACCGGAAACGACAACGGCAAACCCAGCCCTGTCGACCCTGCAAAGTCCTCCTTACTAACATCTGGGGGCTTGTACCAAAGTTGGGAGAGCTGTCCCACAGACTAGTCAAGCAACAGCCTGACATAGTCATACTCACGGAATCATACCTTACAGACAATGTCCCAGACACTGCCATCACCATCCCTGGGTATGTCCTGTCCCACCAGCAGGACAGACCCACCAGAGGTGGTGGCACAGTGGTATACAGTAGGGAGGGAGTTGCCCTTGGGAGTTCTCAACATCGACTCCGGACCCCATGAAGTCTCATGGCATCAGGTCAAACATGGGCAAGGTAACCTCCTACTGATTACCACCTACCGCCCTCCCTCAGTACTCCTCCATGTTGAACACCACTTGGAGGAAGCTCTGAGGGTAGCAAGGGCACAAAATGTACTCTGGGTGGGGGACTTCAATGTCCATCACCAAGAGTGGCTCGGTAGCACCAATACTGACCGAGCTGGCCGAGTCCTAAAAGACATAGCTGCTAGACTGGGTCTGTGGCAGGTGGTGGGGGAACCAACACGAGGGAAGAACATACTTGACCTCGTCCTCACCAATCTGCCTGCCGCAGGTGCATCTGTCCATGACAGTATTGGTAGGAGTGACCAACGCACAGTCCTTGTGGAGATGAAGTCCCGCCTTCACATTGAGGATACTGTCCATTGTGTTGTGTGGCACGATCCCCGTGCTAAATGGGATAGATTTCAAACAGATCTAGCAATACAAAACTGGGCATCCATGAGGCGCTGTGGGCCATCAGCAGCAGCAGAATTGTACTCAACCACAATCTGTAACCTCATGGCCCAGCATATCCCCCACTCTACCATTACCATCAAGCCAGGAGACCAACCCTGGTTCAATGAAGAGTGCAGGAGGGCATGCCAGGAGCAGCACCAAGCATACCTCAAAATGAGGTGTCAACCTGGTGAAGCTACAACACAGGGCTACTTGCATGCCAAACTGCGTAAGCAGCATGCGATAGACAGAGCTAAGCGATCACATAACCAACGGATCAGATCTAAGCTCTGCAGTCCTGCCACATCCAGCCGTGAATGGTGATGGACAATTAAACAACTAACTGGAGGAGGTGGCTCCACAAATATCCCCATCCTCAATGATGGGGGAGCCCAGCACATCAGTGCGAAAGATAAGGCTGAAGCAGTTGCAACAATCTTCAGCTAGAAGTGCCGAGTTGATGATCCATCTCGGCCTCCTCCTGAAGTCCCCAGCATCACAGATGCCAGACTTCAGCCAATTCGATTCACTCCGCGTGATATCAAGAAATGACTGAAGGCACTGGATACCGCAAAAGCTATGGGCCCTGACAATATTCCAGCAATAGTACTGAAGACCTGTGTTCCAGACCTTGCCGCGCCCCTAGCCAAGCTGTTCCAGCACAGCTACAACATTGGCATCTACCCTGCAATGTTGAAAATTGCCCAGGTATGTCCTATACATAAAAAGCAGGAGAAGTCCAACCCAGCCAATTACCGCCCCATCAGTCTACTCTCAATCATCAGTAAAGTGATTGAAGGTGTCATCAACAGTGCCATCAAGTGGCACTTGCTTAGCAATAACCTGCTCAGTGACGCTCAGTTTGGGTTCCGCCAGGGCCACTCAGCTCCTGACCTCATTACAGCCTTGGTTCAAACATGGACAAAAGAGCTGAACTCAAGTGGTGAAGTGAGAGTGACTGCCCTTGATATCAAGGCAGCATTTGACCGAGTATGGCATCAAGGAGCCCCAGCAAGCCTGAGGTCAATGGGAATCAGGGGGAAACCCCTCCGCTGGCTGGAGTCATACCTAGCACAAAGGAAGAGGTTGTGTTTGTTGGAGGTCAATCATCTGAGCTCCAGGACATCACTGCAGGAGTTCCTCAGGGTAGTGTCCTAGGCCCAACCATCTTCAGCTGCTTCATCAATGACCTTCCTTCAATCCTAAGGTCAGAAGTGGGGATGTTCGCTGATGATTGCACAATGTTCAGCACCATTCGTGACTCCTCAGATAATGAAGCAGTCTGTGTAGAAATGCAGCAAGACCTGGACAATATTCAGACTTGGGCTGATAAGTGGCAAGTAACATTCGCACCACACAAGTGCCAGGCAATGACCATCTCCAACAAGAGAGAATCTAACCATCTCCCCTTGACATTCAACGGCATTACCATCGCTGAATCCCCCAATATCAACATCCTAGGGGCTACCACTGACCAAAAACTGAACTGGAGTAGCCATATAAATACCATGGCTACAAGAGCAGGTCAGAGGCTAGGAATCCTGAGGCGAGTAACTCACCTCCTGACTCCCCAAAGTCTGTCCACCATCTACAAGGCACAAATCAGGAGTATGATGGAATACTCTCCACTTGCCTCGATGAGTGCAGCTCCAACAACACTCAAGAAGCTCGACACCATCCAGGACAGAGCAGCCTGCTTGATTGGCACCTCATCTACAAACATTCACTCCCTCCACCACCGACGCAGTGGCAGCAGTGTGTATCATCTACAAGATGCATTGCAGCAACACACCAAGGCTCCTTAGACAGCACCTTCCAAACTCGCGACCTCTACCAACTAGAAGGACAAGGGCAGCAAATGCATGGGAACACCACCACCTGCAAGTTCCCCTCCAAGTCACACACCATCCTGACTTGGAAAAAAGATAGGTAGATTGGCCGTTGTAAATTGCCCCTAGTGTAGGTAGGTGATAGGGAATATGGGATTACTGTAGGGTTAGTATAAATGGGTGGTTGTTGGTCGGCACAGACTCGGTGGGCCGAAGGGCCTGTTTCAGTGCTGTATCTCTAAATTAAAAAAAAATAAATAAATAAACAATATCGCCGTTCCTTCACTGTCGCTGGGTCAAAATCCTGGAACTCCCTTCCTAACAGCACTGTGGGTGTATCTACCCCACATGGACTGCAGCGGTTCAAGAAGGCAGCTCACCACCACCTTCTCAAGGGAAATTAGGGATGGGCAATAAATGCTGGCCTGGCCAGCGACACATACATCCCATGAATGAATTAAAAAACATTTCAGCCCCTCAAGCCTGCCCCGCCATTCAATAAAATCATGGCTGATCTGTCCCAGGCCTCAACTCCTCTTTCAGGCCTGCTCTGCATAACCCTCGACTCCCCGAGATTTCAAAAATCTATCTACCTCCTCCTTAAATACATTTAGTGATCTAGCCTCCACAACTCTCTGACATAGAGAATTCCAGAGATTCACCACCCTCTGAGAGAGGAAATTTCTTCACATCTCAGTTATAAATGTGTGCCCCCTTATTCTGTAACTATGTCCCCTAGTTTGAGATTCCCCCACCAGTGGAAACATATTCTCAACATCTACCCTGTCAATCCCCCTTAGAATCTCATATGTTTCAGTAAGATCACCTCTCATTTTTCTAAACTGCAATGAATAAAGGCCTAACCTGTTTAGCCGTTCTTGATAAGACAACCCCTTCATCCCAGGAATCAGCCTAGTGAACCTTTTCTGAACTGCCTCCATTGCCAGTATATCCTTCTTTAAATACAGGGACCAAAACTGTACACAGTACTCCAGGTGTGGCCTCACCAACACCCTGTACAGTTGAAACAAGACTTCACTATTTTTAAGCTCTGACCCCCTGGCAATAAAGGCCAAAATTCCATTTGCCTTCCTAATTACTAGTTGTACCTGCATGCTAACCTTTTGTGTTTCATGTACAAGGACACCTCTGTACTGCAGTATTTTGTAGTCTTTCTCTATCTAAATAATAATCTGCCTTTTTATTCTTCCTACCAAAGTAGATGACCTCACACTTTCCCACATTGACCTCCATCTGCCAAGTTTTTGCCTACTCACTTAACCTATCTATATCCCTTTGCAGATTCTTTGTGTCCTCATCACAACATGCCTTCCCACCTATTTTTGTATTATCAGCAAATTTGGATACACTACACTCTGTCCCTTCCTCCAAGTCATTCATATAGATAGTAAATAGTTGAGACCCTAGGACCAATCCTTGTGGCACCCCATTAGTTATGGCTTTCCAACCTGAAAAAGACCCATTAATCCCAACTCTCTGCCTTCTGTGTGTTAGCCAATCCTCAATCCATGCCAACACATTACCCCCAATACCCAGAGTTCTTATTTTGTGCAATAACCTTTTATGTGGAACCTTATCGAACACCTTCTGAAAATCCAAATACACTCCTTCTACCAGTTCCACTTTATCCACTCTGCTTTGTATATCCTCAAAGAACTCTAACAAATTTGTCAAACATGATTTCCCTTTCATAACACCATGTTCACTCTGTTTGATTGCATTATGTTTTTCTAAATGTCCTGCTATTTCTTTCTTAATAATGGACTTTAGCATTTTCCCTATGACAGATGTTAAGCTAACTAGTCTATAATTTCGTGCTTTCTGTCTCCCTCCTTTCTTGAATAGGGGCGTCACATTAGCGGTTTTCCAATCCGCTGGTACCCGACCGGAATCCAGTGAGATTTGGTATATTACGACCAATGCCTCCACTATCTCTGCAGCCACTTATTTTAAAACCCTTGGATGCAGGCCATCAGGTCCCGGCGACTTGTCTGCTTTCGTCCCTTTTCCCTCGTGATACAAAAGACCACTGTCTACAATTCTCCAGTCTGAAAAACAATCATTTACCATGACTCACTGTTTGCTGTCCTTAAGCCAATTTTTTATCCGATCTGACACTGACCCTCCTCTCTCATGAGCCTCAAATTTGTTTACCAGCCTTTTATGTGGCACCATATCAAACGCTTTCTTAAAATCCACATGGACAACATCCACCACATTCCCTTCATCAAACTTCTCTGTTACGTCATCAAAAAATTCAATTAGATTAGTCAATGTTGGATATCCTTAGTTAACTCAAACCTCTCCAAATGCCTGTGGATCTTTTCCCTGATTATTTGTTTCTGAAACCGTACCCACCACTAACTGGCCGCTAGTGGCTAGGACTGTCCTTACACTCTTTCTTGAATAAGGGTGTCACATTTTACACTCTCCAATCCTCTGGCACCTCACCCATATCTAGGGAAGTTTGGAAGATTATGGCAAACCCTTCCGCTATCTCCACCCCCACTTCCTTTAGCAATCTGGGATGCAAGCCATCTGGATCAGGTGACTTATCTACTCTAAGTATTGCCAGCCTTTTTGGTACCTCCACGTTCTCAATTTTGATCCTATCCATTGCCTCTACTGTCTCCTCTTCTGCTGATACTTTATTAGATTCCACTTCCTTAGTGAACACTAATACAAAGTACTCATTAAGTATATTAGCCTTGCCCTGCACCTCTTAGCTTATATTATCCTCTTTGTCCATAATAGGCCCCACTCCTCCTCTTACTACCCCCCCTACTATTTACATGCTAGTAAAAGATCTTTGGGTTCCCTTTCATGTTGATTGCCATTCTATTCTCATATTCTTTTGTTGCCAGTCTTATTTTTCTCTTCACCTCCCCCCTCAACTGGCCTGGTTCTCACTTGAAGAATTCACCTGACATGCATTATACACCCTCTTTTTCTGTTTCATCATTGTCATCCAAGGAAACCAGTTTTCGATTCCCCTACCTTTTGGCCTTGTTAAAATCTGAACCTGAAGCATCTCTTCCTTAACTATAACCCATTGTTACAGATTTTCCTGAATGTCTTTGGCTCCATTTTATCCTGGCTAGATCCCTTTGAATCACATTGAAATTCGCCCTTGTCCAATCTAGACGTTCTACCTGATATCATTCCTCGCTTTTCTGCATTTCTGCACGAGTCTAAACCTTATGATACTGTTACAACCAAGGTGGGAGGAGTGCACTGTCTTGTCTAGTTCTACTTCTCCACATGTCACAACAAATGCTTACCCGATTACCAATACAGCCAGAATATTTATCCCAGAATAAAATACATCAACCAGGTTTCTTTAATAAACAACAAAATTATCAGTTTATTATAAAACCCAAGACTTAACCAGTAACAAAGCAAAGCATTAACACACCGATTAAAATATGAAAGTGCCCTTTTTAAAAATTCTCCAATTACACTCACACACACACTGGAAAAAATACAGAAATTCACTCTGAAGAGGTCTGTTACAAAAAAGAGATTTTAAAAAACTACTTTGATCGAATACTTGCTAATTCTTGATGAAAAAAGAAAGAAGATACGGAAGGAAATCTTTGTACCTTTTCTGTTCTGGCATTCAGGTATACGGAGTCAGATCACTGGGTTTGTTTCAGAAGCCATCTGTTCTGGAGTTCGCAAGGTTATTCTAGTAGACATTCAGGAGAAATGTGGCAACAGGGTTTTTCCGCCAGCACACACTTGAATCGTAGGAGCTTTTTCAGCTCCTCAGGAGCGAAAGGGCACTAAGGATTTTTTTGTTCTTCCATACTGTATCTTGGCAGGATTTCTTCAAAAAGGTAGCGAAGGAGGTGAGCTGGGTGATTTATTTTTCCTTGGCAGGAAAACACCAACTGTCTTCAAACAGTTCACACCACAGCTCACTGAAAAAAAGCCAAACCCCAAACAGACAGTCGAACTCCTGACCTCCATAAACCTTGACATGTGTCTTCTCTGTAAACATTTTTCCCTAAGTCACCAAGGGTTTTGCTGTTTTCAGTGCGCAAATCACAGGTGGCCTCCAGCACAGGTGGCTTTCAAACAACATCTTGTCCTGTCGGTGTCGGTGAACTTGGTAAAAAGAAACACACATCCATGGAATCTTTTCAGTTTAGATACAAGTCCTCAAAAAATAAAAATATTAAAAATACTGGAAGCACTTTCATAACACTACAATGATAGTGCTCTTAGCCAAGTGCTCCTCCACAACCATATACTTATTTACAGTTCCAGAGAAAGGTATTTCCCTTATACCAATCCATCACTGCCCTCAGCCATTAAGAAATACTGCTCTGGTTTGGTTTTTGCTCCCAATGTACAGGCCCAGGTTTACTATCTCAGGTCATTGCCACACCCAACTCTGAGGCTCCATCTGCCTTCTCAGGTGGATGTAAACGATCCCATGGCATTATTTCAAAAAAGAGTAGTGGAGATCTTCTCAGTGCCCTGCCATTATTTATCCCTTAACAAGCACCTAAAAATAGATTATCTGATCATTGTCACATTGCTGTTTGTGGGAGCGTGCTGTGTACAAATTGGTTGCTGTGTTTCCTACATTAGGACAATGACTACACTTCAAAAGTACTTCATTGGCTGTAAATTGTTCTGGGAAGTGCTGATATCATGAAAGGTGCTTATATAAATGCAAATCTGTCATTCTTTCCTTCTTTTCTATGCATCCTTGCAATGCCCTTACTCTTTTTTTGTCATATGTCAGATGTTCTAGCGAAAGACATTCTTGAAAAGTGGGACAAAATAACACGAGTCATTCAGTGCAGGCACCCAGCAGTGAACTCAGTCAGCAAAACAGTCTCCTGTTCCCCAGCTGGCTGCTGCAATCTTCAGGCACAATTGGCTTATTTTTTAAAAATGCTGTACTCTAATTTCCAAGCATCCCCCAATACAGTTCTCTGTTCGACACAGGACATGAAAATGGCAGGCTCAAGAAATCCTGGCAGATTCAACATTTAGTAGCATTAAGTGGACACAGCTCCTGAGTCACTGACCTAAATCTTACTGGAGCCAATCATCTTAGGGCATGCACCATTTGTTCGGCGTTTTCCTGCATCTTTCAGTTTGAAAATCTTTTGCCCTCTACTTGATGCAAATGCGAGCTGATAATGGCACAGTAAAGACAATAAGCACCTGGGATCTTAGTGAATGACAGGTTCAAGGATCTATCTCCTTAACCAATGAGATTTAAGGACTGACAGAGAAGCAGAGGAATGATGCAGAAGGAAATAGATTAAATTGAAGTCAAATCAGGTAGAAAAAGAGAAATGGTGAAAGGGAAAGAAAGATTGGATTAAAAGAGAGAGAAAAAAGACAAAGGAAAAGTAAGGAAAAATTAAATTTAAATTTTAAAATAAAGAGAAAGAAAGACTTGCATTTCAATAAGGCGGAGGGGGAGCAGCCCCAAGTCGTGGTCCACATAGGCACCAACGACATAGGTAGGAAGAGAGATGGGGATTTAAGACAGAAATTCAGGGAGCTAGGGTGGAAGCTTAGAGCGAGAACAAACCGAGTTGTTATCTCTGGGTTGTTGCCCGTGCCACGTGATAGCGAAGCGAGGAATAGGGAGAGAGAGGAGTTGAACACGTGGCTGCAGGGATGGTGCAGGAGGGAGGGTTTTGGTTTCCTGGATAATTGGGGCTCTTTCTGGGGTAGGTGGGACCTCTACAAACAGGATGGTCTTCACCTGAACCAGAGGGGTACCAATATCCTGGGGGGGGAGATTTGCTAGTGCTCTTCGGGGGGGGTTTAAACTAATTCAGCAGGGGAATGGGAACCTAAAATGTAGTGCCAGTGTACAGGATGTTGAGAGTAGTGAGGTCAGGGATAAGGTTACAAGGACGCAAGAGGGCACTGGCAAGCAAGAACCTGGTTTAAAGTGTGTCTACTTCAATGCCAGGAGCATCCGGAATAAGGTGGGTGAGCTTGCAGCATGGGTTGGTACCTGGGATCTCGATGTAGTGGCCATTTCAGAGACATGGGTAGAGCAGGGGCAGGAATGGATGTTGCAGGTTCCGGGATTTAGATGTTTCAGTAAGAACAGAGAAGATGGTAAAAGAGGGGGGGTGTGGCATTGTTAATCAAGGAGAGTATTACAGCGACAGAAAGGATGTTTGAGGACTCGTCTACGGAGGTAGTATGGGCCGAGGTTAGAAACAGGAGAGGTGAGGTCACCCTGTTGGGAGTCTTTTATAGACCTCCAAATAGTTCCAGAGATGTAGAGGAAAGGATAGCGAAGATGATTCTCGACAGGGGCGAGAGTAACAGGGTAGTTGTTATGGGGGACTTTAACTTTCCAAATATCGACTGGAAATACTATAGTTCGAGTACTTTAGATGGGTCAGTTTTTGTCCAGTGTGTGCAGGAGGGTTTTCTGACACAGTTTGTAGACAGGCCAACCAGGGGCGATGCCACATTGGATTTGGTACTGGGTAATGAACCCGGCCAGGTGTTAGATTTAGATGTAGGTGAGCACTTTGGTGATAGTGATCACAATTCGGTTAGGTTTACCTTAGCGATGGGCAGGGACAGGTATATACCGCAGGGCAAAAATTATAGCTGGGGAAAAGGAAATTATGATGCGATTAGGCAAGATTTAGGATGCATAGGATGGGGAAGGAAACTGCAGGGGATGGGAACAATCGAAATGTGGAGCTTATTCAAGGAGCAGCTACTGTGTGTCCTTGATAAGTATGTACCTGTCAGGCAGGGAGGAAGTTGTCGAGCGAGGGAGCCGTGGTTTACTAAAGAAGTTGAAGCGCTTGTCAAGAGGAAGAAGAAGGCTTATGTTAGGATGAGACGTGAAGGCTCAGTTAGGGCGCTTGAGAGCTACAAGCTAGCCAGGAAGGATCTAAAGGGAGAGCTAAGAAGAGCAAGGAGAGGACACGAGAAGTCATTGGCGGATAGGATCAGGGAAAACTCTAAGGCTTTCTATAGGTATATCAGGAATAAAAGAATGACTAGAGTTAGATTAGGGCCAATCAAGGATAGTAGTGGGAAGTTGTGTGTGGAATCAGAGGAGATAGGGGAAGTGTTAAATGAATATTTTTCGTCAGTATTTACAGTAGAGAAAGAAAATGTTGTCGAGGAGAATACTGAGATTCAGGCTACTAGGCTAGATGGGATTGAGGTTCACAAGGAGGAGGTGTTATCAATTGTGGAAAGTGTAAAAATAGATAAGTCCCCTGGGCCAGATGGGATTTATCCTAGGATTCTCTGGGAAGCTAGGGAGGAGATTGCAGAGCCTTTGTCCTTGATCTTTATGTCGTCATTGTTGACAGGAATAGTGCCGGAAGACTGGAGGATAGCAAATGTTGTCCCCTTGTTCAAGAAGGGGAGTAGAGACAGCCCTGGTAATTATAGACCTGTGAGCCTTACTTCGGTTGTGGGTAAAATGTTGGAAAAGGTTATAAGAGACAGGATTTATAATCATCTTGAAAAGAATAAGTTCATTTGCGATAGTCAGCACGGTTTTGTGACGGGTAGGTCGTGCCTCACAAACCTTATTGAGTTTTTCGAGAAGGTGACCAAACAGGTGGATGAGGGTAAAGCAGTGGATGTGGTGTATATGGATTTCAGTAAGGCGTTTGATAAGGTTCCCCACGGTAGGCTATTGCAGAAAATACGGAAGTATGGGGTTGAAGGTGATTTAGAGCTTTGGATCAGAAATTGGCTAGCTGAAAGAAGACAGAGGGTGGTGGTTGATGGCAAATGTTCATCCTGGAGTTTAGTTACTAGTGGTGTACCGCAAGAATCTGTTTTGGGGCCACTGCTGTTTGTCATTTTTATAAATGACCTGGAAGAGGGTGTAGAAGGATGGGTTAGTAAATTTGCGGACGACACGAAGGTCGGTGGAGTTGTAGATAGTGCCGAAGGATGTTGTAGGGTACAGAGGGACATAGATAGGCTGCAGAGCTGGGCTGAGAGATGGCAAATGGAGTTTAATGCGGAAAAGTGCGAGGTGATTCACTTTGGAAGGAGTAACAGGAATGCAGAGTACTGGGCTAATGGGAAGATTCTTGGTAGTGTAGATGAACAGAGAGATCTTGGTGTCCAGGTGCATAAATCCCTGAAGGTTGCTACCCAGGTTAATAGGGCTGTTAAGAAGGCATATGGTGTGTTAGCTTTTATTAGTAGGGGGATCGAGTTTCGGAGCCACGAGGTCATGCTGCAGCTGTACAAAACTCTGGTGAGACCGCACCTGGAGTATTGCGTGCAGTTCTGGTCACCGTATTATAGGAAGGATGTGGAAGCTATGGAAACGGTGCAGAGGAGATTTACTAGGATGTTGCCTGGTATGGAGGGAAGGTCTTACGAGGAAAGGCTGAGGGACTTGAGGTTGTTTTCGTTGGAGAGAAGGAGGAGGAGAGGTGACTTAATAGAGACATATAAGATAATCAGAGGGTTAGATAGGGTGGATAGTGAGAGTCTTTTACCTCGGATGGTGATGGCAAACACGAGGGGACATAGCTTTAAGTTGAGGGGTGATAGATATAGGACAGATGTCAGAGGTAGTTTCTTTACCCAGAGAGTAGTAGGGGCGTGGAACGCCCTGCCTGCAACAGTAGTAGACTCGCCAACTTTAAGGGCATTTAAGTGGTCATTGGATAGACATATGGATGAAAATGGAATAGTGTAGGTCAGATGGTTTCACAGGTCGGCGCAACATCGAGGGCCGAAGGGCCTGTACTGCGCTGTAATGTTCTAATTCTAATTCTAATTCTAATAGTGCCTTTCACAACCTCAGGACATCCCAAAGCACTTTGCAGCCAATGAAGTGCTTTTGAAATGTAGTCACTGTTGTAACAGGAAATGCAGCAGCCAATTTGCACATAGCAAGCTCCCACAAACAGCAATGAGATAAATGACCAGAAAATCTGTTTTAGTGATGTTGATTGAGGGATAAATATTGGCCATAAACCAGGCAGAACTCCCTGCTCTTCTTCAAAATAGTGCCATGGGACTAAAGGCCTGCTACCCGTCCCGAACCCGACGGGACTGGACGACATGTGTCGGGTTCGGGTCGAGTAGGGCTGCACTTCCGGGTCCGGCATTCGGATTAGGTCGGGCCAGGTCAGGCCAGGTCGGACATGCTCTATCACACTAAGTGACTCCAATGTTAATTTAATTTTTGGACTGGAAAGATTGTTTTGTTATAGTTATTTTAAGCGTGTGCAGATCAGCAAGAAAGTGAAAAAAGAAGGTAATGGTCGGGTCGGGTTGGGCGCGGGAAAAAATGGAAGGACTTGGGCCAGGTCGGGCTTGGGTCGGATGTGGTTCTGTTGGGCTCGGGTCGGGTTTTTTTTTGCAGACTCGAGCAGGCCTTTACATGGGATCTTTTACATTGAGCAGCTCCATCTGAATATGCTCTGTCTCTGGAGTATGATCAGATCCCCACAACCTGTTTTTATCTGAGACAAGGGTGCTACTAACGGAGCCGTATGACACCTAATTAAACTCACCACTGCATCAATCTCTATGCAAATAGTTCTTTCCAGACAAATATTAGGGACCACCTCAGTGCACTTCTCAAACAAGGAAACATAAAAGGCTGTTTCTTCACAAAGCAATCTCCATAAAACTCAGTGAAGATCCAAAACAGCAGCAGAAGAGGAATCAAATTATCCCTAACTAGGGCTTTCCCACAGTGCAGTTACTCTATCAATGTACTGATGGAGGTGCCTCAGTGACTGGAACATGTTGAATGCTTATTTTCTGGAATGAGCTCATGATTGATTGGTATATTCTAGGACAATTATTCCTCTGCTTCTGGAAAGCAAAGATGGGATAAGGTCAACCAAACCAACTGTTGAAACATAAAGGTGGACATTTGCTGCAGCACCCTGTTCTTCAATAAGCTCTCCATCCTTTTGTGTCTGAAGACCATTACACAGCCTGGGTCTAGACTGTGACCCTCATTACTAATGTCCTTTCCCTGTGAGCATTCCGTGACTCGTATTATCTGGTCATCATGTTGCTGTGTCTGGGAACTTGCTGTACACAAATGGCTGCCGCCTTTCCTAAATTACAACAGTGGCTATACTTCAAAAGTATTTAATTGGCTGTAAAGTGCTTTGAAACATCCTGAGGTTGTGAAGGGCACAATATGAATACAATTTCCTTCCTTCCTTACTTGTCTTTCTTAGTGGTAGAGCTTTCCAGGGCTGTCAGGTGCTGTTGAAGTAAGCCTGATGAATTGCTGCAGTCCCTCCTGTAGATAGTACATACTGAAACCACAATAAACTGCTGGTTGAGGGGTTTATTCCAGTGGCAAGGGTGCCAATCAAGTGGACTGCTCCATCCTGGATGGTGTCAAGCTTCTGGATTTGTGCAGCTGGACTCAAGTAGTGAGTATTTCATAGAATCATAGAATGGTTACAGCACAGAAGGAGGCCATTTGGCTTTCGAGCCTGTGCTAGCTCTCTGCAAGCAATTCAACTGGTCCCACTCCCCTGCCCTTTTCCTGTAGCCCTGCATTTTTTTTCCCTTCAGGTGTTTATCCAATTTCCTTTTGAAAGCTATGATTGAATCTGCCTCCACCACACTCTCAGGCAGTGCATTCCAGATCCTAACCACTCGCTGCATGAAAAAAAGTTTTTCCTCGTGTCATATTTGGTTCTTTTCCCAATCATTTTAAATCGGTGCCCTTTGGTTTTCGATCCTTCCACCAAGGGGAACAGATTCTATCTACTCTGTCTAAAGCCCTCATGATTTTGAACACCTCCACCAAATCTCATCTCAACCTTTTGTTCTCTAAGGTGGGGGAGTCCAGAACCAGGGGTCATAGTCTAAGGATACGGGGTAAACCTTTCAGGACTGAGATGAGGAGAAATTTCTTCACTCAGAGTGGTGAACCTGTGGAATTCGCTACCACAGAAAGCAGTTGAGGCCAAAACATTGTATGTTTTCAAGAAGGAGTTAGATATAGCTCTTGGGTTTAAAGGGATCAAAGGGTATGGGGCGAAAGCGGGAACCGGCTACTGAGTTGGATGATCAGCCATGATCATAATGAATGGCGGAGCAGGCTTGAAGGGATGAATGGCCGACCCCTGCTCCTATTTTCTATGTTTCTATGAGAACAACCCCAGCTTCTCCAATCTATCCACATATTTCATCACACTATCTGTGAAGTGACTCCCAACATTTATGCTGTTAAATTTTTTGTTACATATTGAAAATGAACCTAATGTTGACCTAGTCTCATTCAATATTTGGCTCCTGCATTCTGAATTAAAAGAAAGGTATGGAAACAACTTAAGAGAATGTTAGTGTGGCAACCTATTTCTAATTTAATATGTTAAAAACACTGATGAATACTGCTGCACAAAGAGGACACTGAAGAATGTTACATGTTACAGCTGGCTATTGATATTTATACTTGTGCCTACTTACAGTACAGGAGGAATTCTATACTCCTGCACATTTCAAAGTTGTGTGTGCTTGCAGTTTCATCAACAAGTTGTTAGTTTTTGGAAAATAAATTGCATTCTCCAACTTTTAGTTTCAAGCCCAAGAATATCAGGCATTTCCATAACTTTACAGCCAAGGACAGATAGTGTAATGATTCTCACTCAAACATGCAATATTCTGTACATAAGCTTAATGTCACAAACGCTTTCATCCAATTGCACTACCATCTGAAAGCATTAAATCTTGTGCCAAATCATTTACTCATGGCTACATTTGGTTCGATTTCCTTTTCGCTCATTTTTTCAACCTTGGATCAAGGTGCAAAGAAGAAAGTGTTGCAAGCACTTTTTGACGTGGAGTCACTGCTGTAATGTAGGAAACACAGAAGTTAACTTGAGCACAGCAAGCTCCCACATATAGCAATGTGATAATGGTCAGAAAATCTGTTTTAGGTGTTGGTTGAGGGAGGAATATTGGCCAGGACACTGGGGAGAACTCTCTGGTTCATTTTTGAATATACCATGGTATTTTTTACGTCAACCTATAAGGACAGATGGGACCTCGGTATAATGACATTTCTTCCAGAAGAGACTACGAAAATATATGATGCAGATGACCAGAGATTTAGACACACTTCATACTATCAGGAACGTGGATTCAGACTCATTCTAAAATTATTGAAGAATCCACATGCAGGCCACCGGCAACCTAAACAGAACAACAGTTATTTGGTAGCGAGCTTTCAGGAAATCAGATGTAATCTCTGAGGCATTTCCAGGGAATCTGCCACAAACCCAATACTAAACCGCCAGCAAATTAGAGCAAGCTGCAGGAAAATGATCTGTAAACCCACCATTAAACTATAATGAATATGTACCAAGCCCACAATTAGATTCCCAGAAAACCTATCATTAAATCATCATGGAAATCTGTCACAGGTCTATCTCTAGACCACCAGGAAATCTGCAACAAAGCTATTATGTAAATCATTCTAGAAACCACCAGTAACCAAAAGACTGTGGATACATGATTCAATTTGATGTTTTGAAGGGGATGGATAATCTCTTCATGTGTTGATGAAGGGCTCAGCCTGTTATATTAATATTTTCCTTTCTTTAGAGATGCTGCACTTCTTGCCAATGCGCCCAGCATTTTCTGCTTTTCATAGAATCATGGAATGACACACCACAATAAGGAGGCCATTTGGCCCATTGTACAGTACCAGCTGTTGGAAACAGCTATCCAATTAATCCCACTCCCCCCATTCTTTCCCCAAAGCACCTCAAACTTTTCCTTTTCAAGTATATATCCATTTCCCTTTTGAATATTTACATTGAGTCTGCTTTTGTTTGAATTTATAAAAAAAAAATCACATTCTATTTCTGAGAGATGAGATATCAGAGAGCGCAACTCTCAATTTCCTGATTTCCTGTCACTGAGCAGAAATCATATTTTAGCCTCCAAATGAGCAAAGGTAGTCAAATAAACAGGAAGCAAACTTTTTTTTCGTTCATGGGATGTGGGCATCACTGGCTAGGCCAGCATTTATTACCCATCTCTATTTGCCCTTGAGAAGGTGGTGGTAAGCTGCCTTCTTGAGCTGCTGCAGTCCTTGGGGTGTAGATACACCAACAGTGCTGTTTGGAAGGGAGTTTATAAGATAAATGCAATAAAATCTGCAAACTGCTGGCAAGCATCATGCAATTAAATGTCATGTGATCAAACACCATATGACCAAAATCACATGGTCAAATGTCATGTGATCAAACTGCACAGGATCATAGAACCATAGAAAAGTTATGGCACGGAAAGAAGCCATTCAGCCCACTGTGTCTGCGCCGGCTGAAAAAAAGCCACTCAATCTAAACCACCTTCCAACACCTGGTCCATAGCCTTGCAGGTTACAGCACTTCAGGTGTAGGTGCAGGTACCTTTTAAATAAGCTGATGATTTCTGCCTCCACCACTGATCCGGGCAGTGAATTCCAGACACCCACCACCCTCTGGGTGAAAATGTCTTTCCTCATGTCCCCTCTAATCCTTCTACCAATCACCTAAAATCTGTGCCCCCTGGTAATTGACCTCTCCGCTAGGGGAAACAGGGTCCTTCCTGTCTACTTTATCTAGGTCCCTCACAATTTTGTACACCTCAATTAAGTCACCCCTCTGCCTCCTCTGTTCTAAGGAAAACAACCCGAGCCTATCCAATCTTTCCTCATAGTTGCAATTTTCATGTTGTGGCAACATTCTTGGAAATCTCCTCTGTATTCTCTCCAGAGCAATGATGTCCTTCCTGTAATGTGGTGACCAGAACTGTACGCAATACTCCAGCTGTGGCCTAACCAGCGTTTTATACAGTTCCAGCATGACATCCCTGATTTTGTATTCTATACCTCGGCCAAAAAAGGGAAGCATTCGAAATGCCTTCTTTGCCACTTTATCTAACTGTCCTCCCACCTTTAGGGACCTGTGGACATGTACTCCAAGATCTCTCACTTCCTCCACACCTCTCAATAACCTCCGGTTTATTGTGCACTCAATCAAAACACTAGAAATATATTCAACCAGAATTAACAAACCCACTCCCTATACCCTCCACATTTTCTATTCTTCCTCTTCATGTTCAGGTTTCAGAGCTGGAGCAGCGGCTGGGGACACTGTGGAGCATCTGCGAGGTGGAGAGTATCGTGGATAGCACGTATAGAGAGATATCAGAGAGGTATCAGACCTCCAGCCGTCAATGTCTCCGCTTTAAAGACGTCTGCAAACACGACATGAAGTCCTGTGACATTGACCACAAGTCGTGGGAGTCAGTTGCCAGTGATCGCCAGAGCTGGTGGACAGCCATAAAGGCGGGGCTAAAGAATGGTGAGTCCAAGAGACTTAGCAGTTGGTAGGAAAAAAGACAGAAGCACAAGGAGAGAGCCAACTGTGTAACAGTACCGACAACCAATTTTATCTGCAGCGCCTGTGGAAGAGTCTGTCACTCTAGATTGGCCTTTATAGCCATTCCAGACACTGCTTCACAAACCACTGATGACCTCCAGGCACTTACCTATTGTCTCTCGAGACAAGGAGGCCAAAGAAGAAGAAGAAGAAGACGTATAGAGAGGTGGTCACACCGCAGGCTCAGACTCCACAGGCAGGAATGGAATGGGTGACCACCAGGCAGAGCAAGAGGACGAGGCAGGCAGTGCAGGAATCTCCTATGGCTATTCCCCTGCAAAACAGATATACTGCTTTGGATACTGTTGGGGGAATGGCCTCTCAGGGGAAAGCAGCAACAACCCAATTTGTTGCACCACGGTTGGCTCTGCTGCTCAGCGGAGGAGTAAAAAGTGTGGAAATGTAATAGTTATAGGGGATTCAATTGTAAGGCATTTCTGTGGCCACAAACGAGACACCAGGATGGTATGTTGCCTCACTGGTGCTAGGGTCAAGGATGTCTCAGAGCGGTTACAGGACATTCTGAAGGGAGAACAGCCAATGGTTATGGTACACATTGGTACAAACGGTGTAAGTAACAAAAGGGCTGAAGTCCTAAAAGCAGAATATAGGGAGTTAGGAAGTAAGTTGAAAAGTAGGACCTCAAAGGTAGTGATCTCAGGATTACTAGCAGTGCCACGTGCTAGTCAGAGTAGAAATATCAGGATATATCGGATGAATACGTGGCTGAAGAGATGGCGTGAGGGGGAGGGTTTTAGATTCCTGGGACATTGGGATGGGTTCTGGGGGAGGTGGGACCAGTACAAACTGGACGGGTTACACCTGGGCAGGACTGGGACTGATGTCCTAGGGGGAGTATTTGCTAGAGTGATTGGGGAGGGTTTAAACTAAAATAGCAGGGGGATGGGAACCTTTGCAAGGGGTCAGAGCAGGGGGGATCAAGGACAAGAACAAAAGACAGTAAGGGGAATAAAAAAAGTGATAGGCGGAGATATCAAGGGCCAGGATCAAACAGGGCCACAGTGAAAAATAGTGGGAAGGGGACATATAATGTTAAAAAGACAAGCCTTAAGGCGGAGCATTTGCAATAAAGTGCATGAATTAATCGTGCAAATAGATGTAAATGGGTATGATATAGTTGGGATTACGGAGACATGGCTGCAAGGTGACCAGGGATGGGAAATGAACATCCAGGGGTATTCAGTATTTAGGAAGGACAGACAATAAGTAAAAGGTGGTGGCGTTGCATTGCTGGTTAAAGAGGAAATTTACGCAATAATGAGGAAAGATATTAGCTCTGACAATGTGGAATCTGTATGGGTAGAGCTGAGAAACACTAAGGGGCAAAAAACGTTAGTGGGGGATGTATATAGACCCCAAACTGTAGGTGATGTTGGGAATGGCATTAAATAGGAAATTAGAGCTGCATGCGATAAAGGAACATCTGTAATTATGGGTGAGTTTAATCTGCATATAGATTGGGCAAATCAAATTAGTCACAACACCATAGAGGAGGAATTCTTGGAGTGTATACGGGATGGTTTTCTGGACCAATACATTGAGGAACCAACTAGAGAACCGGCCATCCTACACTGGGTATTGTGTAATGAGAGAGGAATAATTGACAATCTAGTTGTGCGAGATCCCTTGGCGATGAGCGACCATAATATGATAGAATTCTTCATCAAGATGGAGAGTGACGTAGTTGATTCTGAGACTAGGGTCCCGAATCTTAATAAAGGAAACTACGAAGGTATGAGGCGCGAATTGGCTGTGATGGATTGGGAAACGTTACTTAAAAGGATGACGGTGGATAGGCAATGGCAAACATTTAAAGAACGCGTGGATGAACTGCAACAATTGTTTATCCCTGTCTGGCGCAAAAATAAAACGGGAAAGGTAGCCAAACCATGGCTTACAAGGGAAATTAGAGATAGCATTAGATCCAAGGAAGAGGCATACAAATTTGCCAGAAAAAACAACAGACCTGAGGATTGGGAGCAGTTTAGAATTCAGCAAAGGAGGACCAAGGGATTGATTAAAAAGGGGAAAATAGAGTACGAGAATAAGCTTGCGGGGAACATAAAAACTGACTGTAAAAGTTTCTAAAGGTATGTGAAGAGAAAAAGATTGGTGAAGACAAATGTAGGTCCCTTACAGTCATAAACAGGGGAATTTATTAAAAATGGCTGACCAACTAAATGCGTACTTTGGTTCTGTTTTCACAAAGGAGGACACAAATATCATACCAGAAATGTTGGGGAACACAGGGTTTAGTGAGAGGGAGGAACTGAAGGAAATCAGTATTAGTAGAGAAATGGTGTTGGGGAAATTGATGGGATTGAAGGCCGATAAATCCCCAGGGCCTGATAATCTACATCCCAGAGTACTTACGGAAGTGGCCCTAGAAATAGTGGATACATTGGTGGTCATCTTTCAAGATTCTATAGACTCAGGAACAGATTGGAGGGTAGCTAATGTAACCCCCTATTAATCAGGGAGGTAGAGAGAAACAGGGAATTATAGACCAATCAGCCTGACGTCGTTAGTGGGGAAAATTCCAGATTCCATTATCAAAGATTTTATAGCAGAGCACCTGGAGAACAGTGGTAGAATCGGACAGAGTCAGCATGGATTTATGAAAGGGCAATCATGCTTGACAAATCTACTAAAATTCTTCAAGGATGTAACGAGTAGAGTTGATGAGGAGGAGCCAGTGGATGTGGTTTATTTGGACTTTCAGAAGGCTTTCGACAAAGTCCCACATAAGAGTAAAATTAAAGCGTAAACGAAAAGTAAAAGGAATTGGGGGTAGTGTATTGCGATGGATAGAAAATTGGTTGGCAGACAGGAAACAAAGAGTAGGAATAAATGGGTCTTTTTCTGAATGGCAGGTAGTGACGAGTGGGGTACCACAGGGATCGATGCTAGGATCCCAGCTATTCACAATATATATTAATGATTTCGATGAGGGAATGAAATGTCATATCTCCAAATTTGCAGATGACACAAAACTGAGTGGGAGGGTGACTTGTGAGGAGGATGCAGAGAGGCTTCAGGGTGATTTGGACAAGTTGAGTGAGTGAGCTAATGCATGTCAGATGCAGTATAATGTGGATAAATGTGAGGTTATCCACTTTGGTAGCAAAAACAGGAAGGCAGTTTATTATCTGAACGGCTATAAACTGAGACAGGGGAATATGCAACGAGACCTGGGCATTCTCGTACACCAGTCGCTGAAGGTAAGCATGCAGGTGCAACAGGCAGTAAAAAGGGCAAATGGTATGTTGGCCTTCATAACGAGAGGATTCGAGTCCAGGAGCAGGGATGTCTTGCTGCAATTATACAGGGCCTTGGTGATGCCACACCTGGAATATTGTGTGCAGTTTTGGTCTCTTTATCTGAGGAAGGATGTTCTTGCTACAGAGGGAGTGCAGCGAAGGTTTACCAGATTGATTCCTGGGATGGCGGGACTGACGTATGAGGAGAGATTGAATCGGTTAGGATCATATTCGCTGGAGTTCAGAAGAGTGAGGGGGGATCTCATAGAAACCTATAAAATTCTAACAGGACTTGATAGGGTAGATGCAGGAAGGATGTTCCCGATGGTGGGGGAGTCCAGAACCAGGGGTCATAGTCTAAGGATACAGGGTAAACCTTTCAGGACTGAGATGAGGAGAAATTTCTTCAGCCGGAGAGTCGTGAGTCTGTGGAATTCACTACCACAGAAAGCAGTTGATGCCAAAACATTGTATGTTTTCAAGAAGGAGTTAGATATAGCTCTTGGGTCTAAAGGGATCAAAGGAGATGGGGGGAAAGTGGGAACAGGTTACTGAGTTGGATGATCAGCCATGATCATAATGAATGGCGGAGCAGGCTCGAAGGGCCGAATGGCCTACTCCTGCTCCGATTTTCTATATTTCTATGTTTTTAAAACCTCAGCTGCAGCTCAGTGGGTAGCACCCATACTGCTAAATGTAAATGGGGCGGCACAGTGGTGCAGTGGTTAGCACCGCAGCCTCACAGCTCCAGTGACCTGGGTTCAATTCTGGGTACTGCCTGTGTGGAGTTTGCAAGTTCTCCCTGTGTCTGCGTGGGTTTCCTCCAGGTGCTCCTGTTTCCTCCCATATCCAAAAGACTTGCAGGTTGATAGGTAAATTGGCCATTATAAATTGCCCCTAGTATAGGTAGGTGGTCGGGGAATATAGGGACAGGTGAGGATGTGGTAGGAATATGGGATTAGTGTAGGATTAGTATTAATTAGTGTAGGTGGTTAATGGTTGGCACAGACTCGGTGGGCTGAAGGGCCTGTCTCAGTGCTGTATCTCTAAATCTAAAATCTAAATCTGAAGGACATAAGTTCAAGTCCCTATTCCCGAAACCTGAGCATCTAATATAGACTAGCACTCCAGTGCAGTACTGAGCGAGCGCTGCACTGTAGAAGGTGCTGTCTTTAAGATGAGACATAAAACCAAGGCTCTGTCTGTCCTATCAGGAAGTTGTAAAGGTGAGAGTGACTGCCCTTGATATCAAGGCGGCATTTGACCAAGAATGGCATCAAGGAGACCTAGCAAAACTGGAGTCAATGGGAATCAGGGGGAAAACTCTCCGCTGGTTGGAGTCATACTCAGCACAAAGGAAGATGGTTGTGGTTGTTGGAGGTCAATCATCTCAGTCCCAGAACATCAATGCAGGAGTTCCTCAGAGTAGTGTCCTAGGCCCAACCATCTTCAGCTGCTTCATCAATGACCTTCCTTCAATCATAAGGTCAGAATTGGGGCTGTTTGCTGATGATTGCACAATGTTCCACACCATTCGTGACTCCTCAGATACTGAAGCAGACCGTGTAGAAATGCAGCAAGACCTGGACAACATCGAGACTTGGGCTGATAAGTGGCAAGTAACATTCGCGCCACACAAGTGCCAGGCAATGACCATCTCAAACAAGAGAGAATCTAACCATCTTCCCTTGACATTCAATGGCATCCAGACTTGGGCTGATAAGTGGCAACTAACATTCGCATCACACAAGTGCCAGGCAATGGCCATCTCACAAACAAGAGAGAATCTAACCATGTTCAGCATTATCATCGCTAAATCCTCCACTATCAACATCCTGGGGTTACCATTACCAGAAACTAAACTGGACCAGCCACATGAATACGAGAGCTGCCAAAGTAGGTCAGAGGCTGAGAATTCTGCAGCGAGTAACTGTCTCCCCAGTGCTTGTCCACCATCTACAAGGCACAAGTCAGGAGTGTGATGGACTACTCTCCACTTGCCTGGATGGGTGCATTTGCAACAACACGCAAGAAGCTCGACACCAACAGGACAAAGCAGCCCGCTTGATTGGCACCCCATCCACGACCTTCAGTATTCATTCCTTTCACCACCGACGCACAATGGCAGCACTGTGTACCATCTACAAGATGCACTGCTGCAACTCTCCAAACCTCCTTTGACAGCACCTTCCAAACTCACGACCTCTACCATCTAGAAGGACAAGGGTAGTAGATGCATAGGAGCACCACCACCTGCAAGCTGCCCTTCAAACCACACACCATCCTGACTTGGAACTATATCGCCGTTCCTTCACTGTCACTGGGCCAAAATCCTGGAACTCCCTTCCTAACAGCACTGTTGGTGTACCTGCACCCTCAGGACTGCAGCGGTTCAAGAAGGCAGCTCACCACCACCTTCTCAAGGGCAATTAGGGATGGGCAATAAATGCTGGCCTTGCCAGCAAAGGCCACATCCCATGAACAAATAAAAGAAAAAGATTTCATGATACTATTTAGAAGAAGAGCAGAGGAGTGCTCCCTGGTGTCCTGGCCAATGTTTATCCCTCAACCAACATCACAGATATATTAGCTGTTTTTTATCATATTGTTGTGTGTGGAAGTTTGCTGTGTGCAGATTAGTTGCTGTGTTTCCGACATGACAACAGTAAGTACAGTTCAAAAGCATGTCATTTGTTCCACAACACTTTGGGATGTTGTGAATGGTGCTATATAACTGCAAGTCTTTTTTTCTTTCATTAAGGTTGCTATATAAATGCAAGTTGTTGTTGCTAATAGTAGGATTGAAAGTGTGCTGGAGGAGAAGTTGGAGCAATTAGATAGCCTGCGAAATAGTATTGGAAAAATTGGTGGATCTCTAAGTGGAAAAGGCTCTGGGCCCTAGTGGCATGCAACTTAAAATGCTGAGAGGAATCAAGGATGAAATGGCAGAGACTCTAACCACAGTCTTTCAAATAAATGCATTTGGAGATGAGAGTTATCCCAGAGAATTGGAGGATTTCTATTGCAACATTTCTGTTCTAAAAGTGAGAGATGGAGGAACCAGGTTATGGTAGCTCAGTGAGCCAAACATTGGAAGCTTTTAGAGGCTAGAATATTGCTATAATAGGTGGACTAATTAAGGACTGTCATCATGGATTTGTAAAATGTAGATCATCTCTGCCAGATTTATTAGAGTTTCTACAGAAAATATTAGGGTATATTTCAGCTTGGAAAGGAGTTGGCTGAGAGATGATCTTGCAGAAGTATATAGAATTCTCGGGGGTTAAATTGCATACGCCCCAAAATAGGCGTGGAAATTGTGATGTGTGATTAACCCGTGCCCATTAAGAAGAATGGAGGTAGCATGCCAACTTTGTGCTGCCGGTTCATTATAATGATTGCTATGTGCAGTCAGCACTAACAATGCTGTTCATTGATTGCATGTATCAGCGGGGGCCCAATATCATGAATGGCTAAAGCCTACACTTCTGAAAGCTGACCTGCACCTCTTAAAGGAGAAGTGCAGTGTGGCAGAAATAGGTGCTGGGAGTTGTTCTACAAGTAAGCCTGACCATGGGAGTGAGTGGGAACCAAGTTTCATGGGCGCTGCACCGGAGGACTTGGTTGAAGTAGTGGAAAGAAGGAGAGACATCTTGTATCTACAGTGGGGGCGGCGGGCAGCAAGAGGCCCTCCAGACATTTGCTCAGAAGGCAGTGGCAAGAGACAGCTGAGGAGGTCAATGCCAGGAGTACAACTCCAAGAAGATGGATGCAGTGCAGGAAGAAGTTTAATCTTCGCACGTCGGTGCTCAGTGAATGCATCTCAAATGTCATATCCTATTAACTGCAGTAGCCTCAGTCACTGCTAAATTCACCACACATTCATAGAACATAGAACATAGAAGATTACAGTGCAGTACAGGCCCTTCGGCCCTCGATGTTGCGCCGACCTGTGAAACCATCTGACCTACACTATTCCATTTTCATCCATATGTCTATCCAATGACCACTTAAATGCCCTTAAAGTTGGCGAGTCTACTACTGTTGCAGGCAGGGCGTTCCACGCCCCTACTACTCTCTGAGTAAAGAAACTACCTCTGACATCTGTCCTATATCTATCACCCCTCAACTTAAAGCTATGTCCCCTCGTGTTTGCCATCACCATCCGAGGAAAAAGACTCTCACTATCCACCCTATCTAACCCTCTGATTATCTTATATGTCTCTATCAAGTCACCTCTCCTCCTCCTCCTCTCTAATGAAAACAACCTCAAGTCCCTCAGCCTTTCCTCGTAAGACCTTCCCTCCATACCAGGCAACATCCTAGTAAATCTCCTCTGCACCCTTTCCAAAGCTTCCACATCCTTCCTATAATGCGGTGACCAGAACTGCACGCAATACTCCAGGTGCGGCCGCACCAGAGTTTTGTACAGCTGCAGCATGACCTCGTGGCTCCGAAACTCGATCCCCCTACTAATAAAAGCTAACACACCATATGCCTTCTTAACAGCCCTATTAACCTGGGTGGCAACTTTCAGGGATTTATGTACCTGGACACCAAGATCTCTCTGCTCATCTACACTACCAAGAATCTTCCCATTAGCCCAGTACTCTGCATTCCTGTTACTCCTTCCAAAGTGAATCACCTCACACTTTTCCGCATTAAACTCCATTTGCCATCTCTCAGCCCAGCTCTGCAGCCTATCTATGTCCCTCTGTCACACAGAACATCCTTCGGCACTATCCACAACTCCACCGACCTTCGTGTCATCCGCAAATTTACTAACCCACCCTTCTACACCCTCATCCAGGTCATTTATAAAAATGACAAACAGCAGTGGCCCCAAAACAGATCCTTGCGGTACACCACTAGTAACTAAACTCCAGGATGAACATTTGCCATCAACCACCACCCTCTGTCTTCTTTCAGCTCGCCAATTTCTGATCCAAAGCACTAAATCACCTTCAATCCCATACTTCCGTATTTTCTGCAATAGCCTGCCGCATCTACCAACAATCTCCATAAATTAGAACTCAACCGCACTATTCAGATGCTTCACCTCACCCTCACACAGTTAGCACTGTTCCAAGCCTCAAACCCACATCTCACAGCTTGTACACACTGCCAGCTATTCACTACCATGACAACCACATCACCCAAACAGATTGCATGACACTCACAGACGCACTTCCATCTCTATTAAGAGATAGGGGCAGGAATCAGCCATACGGCCCCTCGAGCCTGCTCCACTATTTAACAATTTCATGGATGATCTGACCTTGGCCTCAACTCCACTTTCCTGTCCATTCCTCATAACAATTGACTCCCCTTTAGTTCAAGAATCTGTCCATCTCAACCTTAAATATATTCAATTACTGAGCCTCCACAGCTCTCAGGTAGAGAATTCCAAAGGTGCACAACCCTCTGAGAGAAGAAATTCCTCTTCATCTCTGTCTTAAATGGGCGACCCCTTACTCTGAAACTATGCTTCCGAGTTCTAGATTTCCCCCATGAGGGGAGACATCTTCAGCATCTACCTTGTCAAGCACCCTCAGAATCTTATGTGTTTCAACACGATCACCTCTCTTTCTTCTAAACTCCATGCACTAGTGGATATAGAGTCATAGTCATAGAGTCATGGAATCGTAAAGCATAGAAACAGGTCCTTCGGCCCACTGCATCCATGCCGGCCATAATGCCTATCTATACATACCCCACCTGCATTAATTCCATATCTCTCTATGCCTTTCTCATTCAAGTACCTGTCCAGATGCCTATTAAATGTCGCTACTGTTCCTGCCTCCACCACCTCCTCAGGCAGCACATTCCTGATACCCACTATTCTTTGTGTGAAAAATTTACCACTTTGATCCCCTTTAAACCTCCTCCCTTTCACCTTAAATCTATGCTCTCTAGTTTTAGTCACCCCTACCATGGGAAACAGACTCTGGCTATCTACCCTATCTATGCCTCTCATAATTTTATATACCTCTATCATGTCCCCGCTCAGCCTCCTTCGCTCCAGAGAAAACAGACCCAGCCGATCCAATCTCTCTTTATAACTCAAGCCCTCCAAACCAGGCAACATTCTTGTGAATCTTTTCTGCACCCTCCCTAGCTTAATCACATCTTTCCTGTCGTGTGGTGACCAGAACTGCACACAGTACTCCAAGCCTGGCCTAACCAATGTTATGTACAACTGTAACATGACGTCCCAACACTTGTACTCAATGCCTCGGCTGATGAAGGCAAGCATGCCATACGCCTTCTTCACCACCCTGTCTGCCTGTGTTGCCATTTTCAGGGAACTATGTACTTGCACCCCAAGGTCTCTCTGCTCAACAACACTCCCCATGGCCCTGCCGTTCACTGTATATGTCCTGCCCTGGTTTAACTTCTCAAAATGCATCATTTTACACTTGTCAGCGTTAAATTCCATTTGCCAATCCCTTGCCCACTTTCCCAGTTTATCTATATCCTGTTGTAACCTTAGACAACCTTCTTCACTGTCCACTATACCACCAATTTTGGTGTCATCTGCAAACTTACTAATCATGTCCCCTACATTCACATCCAAGTCATTGATATATATGACAAACAACAGAGGGCCCAGCACCGATCCCTGCAGCACACCACTGGTCACTGGACTCCAATCTGAAAAACAACCCTCCACTACCACCCTCTGCCTCCTATCACCAAGCCAATTTTGTATCCAATTGGCTAGCTCACCCTGGATCCCATGTGTTCGAACCTTCTGGACCGGCCTACCATGCGGGACCTTGTCAAAGGCCTTGCTAAAGTCCATGTAGACAACGTCCATCGCCCTGCCCTCGTCAATCCTCTTGGTCACCTCCTCGAAAAACTCAATCAAATTCGTGAGACATGATTTCCCATGCAAAAAGCCATGCTGACTATTCCTAATCAGACCATGCCTTTCCAAATGCATATAAATCCTGTCTCTCAGAATCCCTTCCAATAACTTTCCCACCACTGATGTAAGGCTCACCAGCCTGTAGTTCCCTGGCTTATCCCTACTGCCCTTCTTAAATAAAGGCACAACATTAGCTATCCTCCAGTCTTCCGGTACCTCACCCGTGGCTAACGATGATACAAAAATCTCTGCCAGGGCCCCAGCAATCTCCTCCCTTACTTCCCAAAGCATCCTAGGATACACCTGCTCAGGCCCTGGGGATTTATCCACCTTAATGCGCTTCAAAACCTCCAACACCTCCTCCTTTGTAATGTTGATATGCTCCAGGATATTGCAGTTCCGAAGAAGGGTCACTGACCCGAAACGTTAACTCTGCTTCTCTTTCCACAGATGCTGCCAGACCTGCTGAGTAATTCCAGCATTTCTTGTTTTTGCTCCAGGATATTGCTGTTCCCTCCCTTGAACTCAGTAGCTTCCATGACCTTCTCCAAGGTAAATACAGACGAGAAGTATTCATTTAAGACGTCGACCATTTCTCGTGGCTCCACACATAGATTACCACACTGATCCTTAAGGGGACCTACTCTCTCCCTCGCTACCCTTTTACTCTTAATATAGGGCGGCACAGTGGCGCAGTGGTTAGCACCGCAGCCTCACAGCTCCAGCGACCCGGGTTCAATTCTGGGTACTGTCTGTGTGGAGTTTGCAAGTTCTCCCTGTGTCTGCGTGGGTTTCCTCCGGCTGCTCCGGTTTCCTCCCACATGCCAAAGACTTGCAGGTTGATAGGTAAATTGGCCATTATAAATTACCCCTAGTATAGGTAGGTGGTAGGGAAATATATAGGGACAGGTGGGGATGTGGTAGGAATATGGAATTAGTGTAGGATTAGTATAAATGGGTGGTTGATGGTCGGCACAGACTCGTTGGGCCGAAGGGCCTGTTTCAGTGCTGTATCTCTAAACTAAAAAAACTAAACTAAAACATACTTATAAAATCTTTTAGGATTCTCCTTTATCTCATCTGCCAGGGAAATCTCATGGCCTCTTTTCACCCTCCTAATTTCCTTCTTAAGTGTAGACCTACATCCCCTACACTCCTCGAGGGATTCGCTTGATCCCAGCTGCCTATACCTGACATATGCCTCTTTCTTTGTCCTGACCAGACTCTCAATATCCCTCGTCAACCAAGGTTCCCTAAACTTGCCGGCCTTGCCCTTGCATCTAACAGAAACATGCCGGCCCTGAACTCTTCCTGTCTCACTTTTAAAAGCCTCCCACATGCCAGACGTCCCTTTACCTGTAAATAGCCTCTCCCATTCAACTTTTGAGAGTTCATGTCTGATACCATCGAAATTAGCCTTCCCCCAATTTAGGATCTCAATCTGAGGACCAGTCGTATCCTTTTCCACCACTATCTTGAAGCTAATAGAGTTATGGTCACTGGTCCCAAAGTGCTCCCCACTGACACATCAACCACCTACCCATCCTCATTTCCTAAGAGGAGGTCGAGTGTAGCCCCTTCTTTAGTCGGGCCATCCACATACTGCTTCAGAAAACTATCCTGGACACACTTAACAAATTCTTCCCCATCTGATCCCTTAGTACTAAGGCAGTCTCAGTCAATATTAGGGAAGTTAAAATCACTTACTATTACAACCCTATAATTCCTACACCTATCTGTGATTTCCCTACATATATCCTCCTCCAATTCCCTATGACTATTGGGGGGCCTATAGTATAATCCCATCAAAGTGATCACCCCTTTTTTATTTCTAAGTTCTGCCCATATGGCCTCGCTGGACGTTTCCCCCCAGGATATCCTCTCTAAGTACTGCCGCGATGTCCTCCCTAATCAATAATGCAACTCCCCCTCCACTTCTGTCACGCCAGAAGCATCGGTACCCCGGATCATTGAGCTGCCAGTCCTGCCCATCCCTCAACCACGTTTCCGTAATAGCTATAATATCACAATCCCATGTACCAATCCATGCTCTGAGTTCATCTGCCTTCCCTGTAAGGCTTCTTGCATTAAAGTAAATGCAGTTTAGCCTACCAGACCTTCCACGCTCCTTGTCCTGCCCCTGCCCGGCCTGCCTACTGGACTTGCTTGCTTTAACCTCCACATTTGCCTCAACTTCAATGATTCAAAGATAGTCATTTTCAATGACTTATGCACATATACACCCATGTCCTCTGTTCCTGCATCACCTTTAGAATTGTGCCCTTTATTCTATATTGTCTCTCCATGTTCTTCCGACCAAAATGAATCATTTCACATTTCTCTGCATTGACCTTCATTTGCCACTTGTCCACCCATTCAACCAGTTTGTCTATGTGCTTTTGATGTTCTGCACTATCTTCCTCACAGTTCACAATGCTTCCAAGTTTCGTATCATCTGCAAATTTGCCCTATACACCAAGACCTAGGTCATTAATATATATCAGAAAAAGCAAGGGTCCCAACACTGACCCCCTTAACTGGGCAATTGACCCCCAATTAAGAGTCTCTCCCTACCGGTGGATGGCCCTGTCGGTGCATAGGAAGCACAGTACAAAAAACCGTGCAGGCTGCTTCCCAGCTCCGGAGGTGGGGTGGGGTGGGGGGGGATCCCTCGTTACAAGGCACTTAATGGGCCACCGCCTGCCCTTGCTGCCAACCTCCCTCCCTCATGACCCCCACCCCGTGAGACCCCTCCCACCCAGCCCTACCTGAGGCCTGCTTCCAATGGTGCTCCTTGGCCTCCAGTATGTGCACCTGCAGTAGCAGCTACTGTCTCCATGGTGGCACTGCAGCTGCCGGTCTCCGGTGAGACAAACATCCCACTCAGTGTTGCACGAATTGGCCGCACTCCACTCCCGCCTTCCAGATTGCACCAAACCTGCCTTCGACTGCCCACCTGGAAGGGCAGTTGTGCTCATTATTTCACAGATGCCTGAAAAGTGTCTACGAATCGCCAGGGGTCTTTGGACACCAGTTTGAGAACCACTGTGGGCGGCACAGTGGTGCAGAGGTTAGCACTACAGCCTCACAGCTCCAGTGATTCGGTTCTGGGTACTGCTTGTACGGAGTTTGCAAGTTCTCCCTGTGACCGCATCAGTTTCCTCCCACATGCCAAAGACTGGCGGGTTGATAGGTAAATTGGCCATTGTAAAAAAAAAAATTTGCCCCTAGTGTAGGTAGGTGGTAGGAGAATTGAGGGAAGGTGGGGATGTGAGAGGGAAAATGGGATTAATGTAGGATTAGTATAAATGGGTGGTTGATGGTCGGCGCGGACTTGTTGGGCCGAAGGGCCTGTTTCAGTGCTGTATCTCTCTATGACACTGCCAAACAGTGTATCAAACAACCGATTAAATAGGTCAAAGGTCATTTGTTACCACAATAGCATTTTTCATTTAAAAAGTCATAATAAATCTTTATTAGACTGTTAAAAACATCAACTAACTATATCGAGCACATAGCTGTAAACTGGAGAAAACCAATATTCAGTATAAATACAGTATGTATCATGTATATATTGTACTTATATTTATCTCCAGGGGATTAGACACACAACATTCACAGGATATGCGTAGTCAAAATATTTCTAAATAATCAAGGTATTGCCAACACCAGGAAAAAGCAAGGGAGCTGATGCAAACAACTTTGTACAACACTTCCGCTGGCATTATCCCACTGAAAACATAGTTTCCACACTATCCATGTTTACTGTGCTCACACTCCCGCTGTTTACAGAAAACACAAAGGGGAATCTGTCAACAGGATTCCCATACAGCCATACCAAAGCAAAAATAGACATTTTCTCAATGTAAAAAAAACTGGGTGACACCTGACAATGACATAAGGAGTTCAATCAAACTCTAAATTTGCCACCGAAGAGAGCACTGAGTTGATAGCCAGTATTATAACAATGATCTTAAAGCAACAATTTGGTAAGATTGGGCTCGTCAACCTTGAACAGAGTTGCCTCAGAAGCTACCTTGCTGTATTTACGATACTGAAGATAGAGAATGTAAACCTTATTGTATTATTATTGGCTATCCCCGCAGGCGAAGATGATTGTCTTCCATGAGTCTGAAGACAGCTAATGAGGGCGATTCTGGATGTACAGACTTTATGGCACGTAGGGCATTAGTTATCATGTGGGATGTCTAGTCATGTGTTATTAGTTCAGCTCATGGCTTGTTCTTTTGCTGCTCTCGCTTTTTCTCTTCACTTTGTCATCGTTGGGTCTCAAATTGCTGGGATCCTACCCATAGACTCTGCCTCCATGTGGTTGGTCCAGGGCGATGGTCTTCTAGGAGTTGATGTCAATGTTGCATTTCTTCATCTTGGCTTTCAGCACATCCTTGAAGTGTTTATTCTGTCGTTCTCTGCCCTGACTGAGTTGGGAGAAGAAGACCAGCTTTCGTAGCCTGGTATTTGACATCCGAACTATAATACCAATCCAATGAAGCTGATGGCAGATAATCATAATCTCGATGCTTGAAGTGCCTGCTTGTGAGAGGACACTGATGTTAGTGCGCCTGTCCTACCACTTGATACATGGGATCTTACACAGGCAGCATTGATGAAATGACTCCAGTGCTTTGAGTGCTTCAAAGCAAAAGAAATATAAACCTACAGTAATACTCATGCCAGGGCAGTGCAAAAGAAGGATGTAGGTTCAGCACAGAATCATAAAATCATACATTACTGAAGGAGAAGTTTGGGCCCATCAGGCTTGTGAAACAGCTATCCAATTAGTGCCATTCCCCCTGCTCTTTCATCGTAGCCCTGTAAATTATTTTTTTAAGTATATAACAGCTCAGTTTGGGTTCTGCCAGGGCCACTCAGCTCCTGACCTCATTACAGCCTTGGTTCAAACATTGACAAAAGAACTGAACTCAAGAGGTGAGGTAAGAGTCACTGCCCTTGACATCAAGGCAGCATTTGACCGAGTATGGCATCAAGGAGACCCAGCAAAACTGGAGTCAATGGGAATCGGGAAAAACTCTCCGCTGGTTGGAATCATACTTAGTGCAAAGGAAGAGGTTGTGGTTGTTGGAGGTCAATCATCTCAGTCCCAGGACATTGCTGCAGGAGTTCGTCAGAGTAGTGTCCTCGGCCCAACCATCTTCAGCTGCTTCATCAATGGCCTTCCTTCAATCATAAGGTCAGAAGTGGGGATGTTCGCTGATGATTGCACAATGTTCAGCACCATTTGCGACTCCTCAGATACTGAAGCAGTCCGTGTCCATATGCAGCAAGACCTGGACAACATCCAGGCTTGGGCTGATAAGTGGCAAGTAACATTCAAGCCACACAAGTGCCAGGCAATGACCATCTCCAACAAGAGAGAATCTAACCATCTCCCCTTGACATTCAATGGCATTACGATTGCTGGATCCCCCACTATCAACATCCTGGGGGTTTCCATTAACCAGAAACTGAATTGTAGTAGCAATTGTTATGACCGAGGCAAGAGGAGTGCACTGTTAATTCAGTCCCATGTCTCCACAGGTCACAACATATCAATAAATTTTCCCACATACCAAAACAGCCAATTAGATACTCTATTGGTCCCCAGAATAAAGCACACCAATCAGGTTTCTTAAACAAAGAACAAAGACAGAACAAAGAAAATTACAGCACAGGAACAGGCCCTTCGGCCCTCCAAGCCTGCGCCGATCCAGATCCTAAATCTAAACATGTCACCTATTTTCTAAGGGTCTGTATCTCTTTACTTCATGCCCATTCATGTATCTGTCTAGATACATCTTAAAAGACGTTATCGTGCCCGCGTCTACCACCTCCGCTGGCAATGCGTTCCAGGCACCCACCACCCTCTGCGTAAAGAACTTTCCACGCATATCCCCCCTAAATTTTTCCCCTCTCACTTTGAACTCGTGACCCCTAGTAATTGAATGCCCCACTCTGGGAAAAAGCTTCTTGCTATCCACCCTGTCTATACCTCTCATGATTTTATACACCTCAATCAGGTCCGCCCTCAACCTCCGTCTTTCTAATGAAGATAATCCTAATCTACTCAACCTCTCTTCATAGCTAGCGCCCTCCATACCAGGCAACATCCAAACAACAGAATAAACAGAATTATCTGTTTATTATAAAACCAAGTCTTAACCAATAATGAAGTAAATATATATACGCGAATTGTAATATTAAAACCCCATATTATTATCCTAGCCCTCACACTCACTCACAAACATCCAAAAACTGGTTAACTGGGAAGAAAAGGGATTTTTGTTTACAGTTGTTTCAAAGGAATACAAAAAAAATTACTTTTAGTCAAAAGATATGGAAGTCCTTTTCTTTGGCGAGGTGTCCCAAAGTTGAATAGTTGGATGCCATTCGGCGTCTTTCCAGGTGAGGTTGATGAACAGTCTGTTTTGGGTAGGTGTTCCAGGAAATACAAATGCAGAAGCTTCACATAGGTCTTTGATAAGTGGTGCATCAACAGGTGTCAGTTTTCTGTTACACATTTGATGCAAAAGTCCTTTTAAAGATACAAGATTTCTGCAAACATTCAGGGTTTCTTCAAATAAATGCAGGAGGCAACAGCACAACTTCATACAAGCTTTTGCTTTTCAAGAGAAAGGATTCTTCAAAGAGAGGTAATAGTTATCTGGTTTTTCTTCTAATCTCCAGGAAAGTCCATATCAAATTCCAATTGCCTGCTTTAGTCCAAACCCACTGGCCTTTTAGCAGTTTAAAATGAAGCCAGCTTTTCCAAGCAAGTCTCATGCTAAGTCATGATTTCTCTCTTGTCACACAAAGTGTAGCTCTTCGGTCAAAATCCGCTGTGGTTTCCTTGAAATCACCTGGTTTCCAGTATTTGTTCACTGGTCAAAACCAGGAATCTCTTGTTGACCCTGCTTTTCTTTTAAAAGCATCCATAAAGTTCAGCTATCTCCAGATGTTTCAATGTCCTTGAAATCTTTTGTTTAATTAAAAAAAATATAGATTTCATATTTTAACAAAAAAAAAAGGACTCTTGTAACACCATATAAATACCATGGCTACAAGAGCAGGTCAGAGGCTAGGAATCTTACAGTAAGTAACTCACCTCTTGACTCCCCAAAGCCTGTCCACCATCTACAAGGCACAAGTCAGGAATGTTATGGAATACTCTCCACTTGCCTGGATGGGTGCAGCTCCAACAACACTCAAGAAGCTCGACACCATCCAGGATAAAGCAGCCTGCTTGATTGGCACCCCATCTACAAACATTCACTTCCTCCACCACCGACGCACAGTGGCAGCAGTGTGTACCATCTACAAGGTGCACTGCAACAACGCTCCAAGGCTCCTTCGACAGCACCTTCCAAACCTGCGACCTCTACCACCTAGAAGGACAAGGGCAGCAGATGCATGGGAACACCACCTGCAAATTCCCCTCCAAGCCACACACCATCTTGACTTGGAGCTATATCACCGTTCCTTCACTGTCGCTGGGTCAAAATCCTGGAACTCCCTTCCTATCAGCACTGTGGGTGTACCTACACCATATGGACTGCAGCGGTTCAAGAAGGCAGCTCACCACCACCTTCTCAAGGACACCCTCACAACATTTAAGAAGTATTTAGATGAGCACTTGAAACACCATAGCATACAAGGCTATGAGCCAAGGGCTGGAAAATGGGATTAAAATAGCTAGGTGCTTGATGGCCAGCACAAATACGATGGGCAGATGGGCCTGTTTCTGTGCTGTATAGCTCTATGACTCTAATTAGGGATGGGCAATAAATGCTGCGACATCCACATCCCATGAACAAATAAAAAAAAAATCCCTTTTGAAAGTTATTATTGAATCTGATTCCACCACAAAATTTTGGCCCTTGCCTCTGAAAGTTTCCCCAATGCCGACGGTAGGCTCTCCAACAGGATTTCTGTTTGTTTCTTTTACCTTGTTCACCTTCAGTGCTTTCTATTTTCCTTCTCATGTTTGATCTTTTTCCCACCCCCACCCCATTTCATCTGCTTAAAGCCTATTACATTTCTAACATTTCCCAGTTCTGATGAAAGGTCATCGACCTGATTCATTAACTCTGTTTCTCTCTCCATAGATGCTGCCAGGTCTGCTGAGTATTTCCAGCGTTTTCTGTCTTTATTTCAGATTTTCAGCATCTGCAGTATTTTGCGCTGTGTTAGTCTGATTAACATGTACTTTCAGGCAGTGCATTCCGAATCATAACTACTCGCTCAGTAAAAACATTTATCTTCATTCCCCATCACCCACCCACCTCCCCCCCCCCCCCCACCCCACCCCGGTTTATTGCCAATTATCTAAAATCTGTGCCCTTTGGTTATCGACCCTCCTGTCAGTGGAAGGTTTCTCCATCAAAATTCTTCATTTTGGGTGATTTTAAAGCATAAGGAAACATTTTTTCACACAGTGTTAAAAACAGCTGGAATAGGCACCCAGTAACAGAGGCAAGTTAATAGGAAAATAATAGCTTGCATTGTGGAAGAATGAGATCAAATCAATCTTCTTTATCCAAATCTATCTAGTAATTCCTGAGCGCCAAGATTTAATCAGGATTAAAGTCTCCTCTGTCTGGTTGAATGAATCAAATTTTGGCTGTTCAAACCCACTAGAAGTGAATCCACAACACAAAATTGTTCATAGTCTGGTAGAACTTTAGCACTGTGCTAAATTAGTAATCTTGCTTAGAGAGATTGTAAGCAGATGGAATGGTACTAGAGGACTTAAGCTTCTGTTTAAAAAAAAGGGAAGCAGGAGAAACACAGAAATTATGGGATGGATTTTGTAGAGGAGGCGGGGTTACCACCACTGGGCCGAAACACAACAAGGGTGGGGGGTGGGGGGGGGGCGGAAGTGGGAAGAAATCCTTGCCTTGGCTTTTTCTTGCCCACCCGGAGCAATCTTCCAGTGGTTTGAGGATTAACTGTCCTGCGCCGGGATTCCTGTTCCTTTAAAGATGGGGATCCCACCTCCAAGAGCTGCTGGCTAATCACAGGGTCGGCAGCTCAGCAGTATTGGCAGAATTGCAGAGGTCTTGGACCCAGGACCCAGCACTGGAACCCCAGACCTCAGGTAAATGAGGCAGGATCACTGGGATCAATCCGGAAGGCTCTGGTGAGAGGGAGGTAGGGCGGGGTGGTTGTAAAGCCTAAGGGGAGGGGCGGGGTCCTGGGAGTGCATTGTTTTCCAGCTCGGGCCCTCCATGGGCCACAGATTTCCCATGGAAGAGGGACCTCCCCCCCCACGTCCCCATCAAATCCACAAGGAGGTGCCTCGTTTTACAATGCGCCCTCCCTGCCTGGCAGAGGCACCCCTTGCCACTGGTTAGATCCCATTTAAGGGCCTCAATTGGCCTTTGGGTGGGAAGGCCGTCGTCGGCCTATCCTGCCCTCATCAAGATCACTTGGCGATGGGGCGGTGAGGGGCTTTCTGCCCCCTGCCACCCATTGCGAATCTATGGGCCTCCCCATCTCCAACATCACCTCAGGGGGGAGGCCCATAAAATCCAGCTCTACACGTCAGACAGCCTTACGTTAGTGGGGAAACCTTTAGAGACATTGGCCCAAATTTTGCAGTCAGCGTTGAATGATGAGCACTCACCGTTCATTATGCTTTTAGCTGCCCACAAACTCTTTGTGGGCTTTTGCACGGCAAATTACAGTAATTAGAAATCCATTTCAGCATGGTATCCTCTAGAGGGTATCTGGGACCTGTGTTAATAAGCCAGGCAACAGCGTGTCTCCTCAGACTGAAGAATCCTTACTGAGGCATGCAGGACTGAATTTTCCCCACAGAGGTGGAAGAGAGGAATTGGGAAGATTTTCAGGTCCCAAACCCATCTCCAGTGGGAAACTGATTAAATTCAAGATTTTGACATGGGTGAGCCCTTAATTGGCACAGAGACATAGGCTGGAGGGCCAATCAGAGGCATTCCAGCTTCAGAGGTGCACCCAGCTGCAACAAAAGGTAAGTAACTGGGAAGTCTCTTAAACATTAAAGTGCCCTCTCAACCACTTTTTAAAAACTTGGATAAAAGAAATACAAAAAACAGCCAGGCCACCACTGTTCTGATGAAAGGTCACAAACATTAACTCTGTTTTTCTCTCCACAGATACTGCCACCTGCTGAGTATTTCCAGCATTTTCCATCTTTGTTTCAGATTTCCAGCATTCACAGTATTTACTTTTGTGTTGCACTGTAGTTGGGGAATTGCTCTATAGGATGGCCTTTGGCTGTATCCCTGCCCAGGCAGGCAGGGAGGGCCTGTAGGCCTACCAGGAGTGCTAGCACCCCAGCCTGCTGTTGGGTGTCTGTCTCCAAGCAATTGATCTGCCCTACCGTCGCACTGGGAAACTGCAAGCCAACTGGAAAATTCCACTCGGCCTCCATGACCTACCTTTAACAAGGGTCTTAATGAGTCTAATTGCCTGCCCGCCTTGTGGGGATGGGCAGTCTTTCCAGGCCCCGAACCTGGTTTGGCCAAAATAGCTGACGTCAGGAACGGAGTTGGGAAGCAGGCACGCTGGTTGGCCTTGTTATTTTTATTTCAGGTTTACAGCATCTGCAGTATTTGGCTTTTATTTTAGAAAATGGCCGAAGAGGCTTGAAGAGCTGAATGGCCTACTCCCATTCCTATAACTTAAAAAAGGCTGCGTTTGCTGACAACGCAACCACTAAGTGGCGCAGTACTAAAACATGCACAAATGCAGCCTCTTCCATTGAAGTGTCACTGCCTGCAATGTCTCAGGCAGCTGCCAGGATTAAAGATGGTGCTGCTCAATTTATCACAAAATTATTTTCAGATCCTAACGGTCTCCGTTCCTTGGCAGGGTCCAAAAATTCAGCCCGCAGAGTCTAAACCAGGCAATGTAAATTAGAATATTTAATTCAATGTAAAACCATGTACTGAAAGCGAAATAAAAAGAGAAAGAAAGGTGAGATTAAGACAGATAGAAAAAGCACAATAAAACTTTTTTAAAATTTTAATTCTCTTAAATCTCCAACAATATTTAAAATCTCCAACAGTATTTAAAATATGACAGAATGAGACTCCACGCTTCTTAAAGTAAATTTTCAGTGACAGCTTTTTTGACAGTAATTAAGACTTAGCACACCGTTAAAAATTCACTTACACTTGAACAGACAAGCCCTATCTTTTCCTGGCATGTTTAATGGGTATCTAGTGGGAAAATACCACAATTTCATTGCCCTTCATGTATTTTAATGTGGAATTTCTCAGCGAGGGACTGGTGTAATGAAGCTTGTGGAGGAGCAGGGAAACCCGGACAGCAAATTCCTGATTTCTGTGTTTAACTGCACACATTCAGACTCCAGAGATTGCTGTTCGATTTACTCCTTAATAAGAGTGAGTGCTGGTAGCCTCACAATTATTCCTACCACAACTTGAATGATGAAGTAACCGAGAAGATGAGGGTAGTATGGTTGATGTTGTGCATATGAACTTTCAAAAAACATTTGACAAAGTGCCACATAATAGACTTGTAAACAAAATTAAACTCCAGGGATTAAAGAGACATTGATTGCATTGTCACAGACTTACATTACTTTTTCTCCTCGGATTAAAAAACAGTGCGGAAGAGAAGATTCTAGAAATCTGGAGACACAATGTACCACAGCTGCATTTTGGTTACCCTGAGCAACAGCAGGCCACATGATATGATGTGTCCATTTTGACTGTGTGTGGAAGTGGCAGAGACCGGTTTGAAGCAGTTGGTTCTGACAGACTTTTCCAGTGAGGAACTGAGGAAAGAAGCTGTTTTATTCTCTCTCAAGAAAAATTCCACAAAGCTACAAGCCAAGATAATTCCCTGACTACGGAAGAAAATCGTTTCTTTTTCAACAAATTATTTGTATCGCTGTGCTCATCGTTGAAGGAACTGTTTAATGCTATTGCAGCCAAACTGTTTGCCTATTAAGATGAGTTTTTCCATCAAATCCAGATAAAGACTTCAAGTGAACTTTGATTATCTTCACCTTAGAAGACTTCATTCACAAGGAACATAAAACGCGAAGACTTTCTCATTTTTATTTATTCTTAACAGACAATCTTAAAAACTACCTTTTGAAAAAACAATTAATTGTTATTTTCAAATGTATGTCATGAATGCGGGAGTTAGATTAAATTGAGAAGTCTTTAGACATAGGTTTATCTGAATAGTGTTTAAGATTTAGTTTTTTAATAAATAGTTAATTCGTTGTTGTCTAAAGATACCTGATTCAGTCTGTTTCATTCTGGGGATACTAGAATGTTTAATTTGGCTGTTTTTCTGATTTTGGTAAACATTTATAAATATGCTGCGCCCTGTGGAGTGACGGGACTGAATTAACAGTGTGTTGCTCCCGCCGTGGTTGTAACTGCATGGATATGATTACTGGTATGGCTGTAGCTATTAAAAACATCGTTGGGTGACGGATAGCGGGAACAACCTGTAGATGGAGGATTGCTGCGAAATAAGGAGGACCTTGCAGGATACTGTATGCTTTATTAACCACTCTCTCAACCTGTCCTGCCACTTTCAATGACTTATGCACATATACACCCAGGTCCCTCTGCTCCTGCACTCCCTTTGGAATTGTACCCTTTATTTTATATTGTCTCTCCATGTTCTTCTTACCAAAATGAATCACTTCACATTTCTCTGCAAAGAACTTTATCTGCCACCTGTCTGCCCATTCCACCAACTTGTCTATGTCCTTTTGAAGTTCTACACTATCCTCCTCACAGTTTACATACTTCCAGGTTTCATATCATCTGCAAACTGTGAAATTATGCTCTGTATACCAAGGTCTAGGTCATTAATATATATCAGGAAAAGCAAGGGTCCCAACACTGACCCCTGGGGAACTCCACTACAAACCTTCCTCCAGCCAATTTCATATCCATGTTGCTACCATCCCTTTTGAAAAACAACCAAGCTTCTGGTTCTGCGGAAGTGCTGAAACACGGAGGAGACAGACTGATCTCTCGGATATATTGCCTATTTTTGAAGCTCTGGTAGAATAAAGAAATTCCAACTGACCTTAGAGACACCAGTTGAACTGTAGCAAATACACAGTCATAGCATTGCTCTCAACTGTTGGAAAAATCCTTGCAGAATACTTCTTATTCGCCAATTGCAGAGCAGGTTCTTACAGTGCGGCTTCGGACCTGCGAGAGGAACAACCGACATGATCTTCACAGCATGCCAACTTCAGGAGAAGTGCAGAGAGCAGAACGTCTCTTTGTACGTGGCTTTCTTTGATCTCAACAAGCCTTCGACTCGGTGAATTGAACTACACTTTGGAAAGTGCTACAGCGATATGGATGCCCAGTTAAGTCCACAAACATCATCCATCTCCTACATGACAATATGCAAATAACAGTACTATGCAACAGCTCCACTACAGACACTTTCCTTGCCAAACCGGGGTGTGTCATTGCACTAACACTATTTCAATCTGTCTTGCAGCAACACTGCAGCTTACTACTCACAGGCTCCCCCTGCCCAGGTGTGGTAATAACTTATCGCACTGATGATAAACTCTTCAACCTCAAACGGCTGAAGGCCAAAACCATGACAACAACCACTTCTGTAACAGAACTACAGGAATCTGATGACGCACAAGTTAGTGACCACCCTAAAGAAGAATTACAACAGACAGTTGACGTATTCTCATCCTCTACCCGTGCTTCTCTACGGTGCTGAATCTTGGGCAACTAATAGATGCCATATCAAGGCCCGAGAACAACATGATCAAAGCTGTCTTAGAAGGATATTGTGAATCAAGTGGGAGAACAAAAGAACAAACATGGGCATCCTCCAAGACACAGATATGACAAGTTTAGAGGTCATGATAATCTCACATCAGCTGAAATGGATGGGACATACCATCAGAATGCCCAACTCAAGAGTGCCCAAACAGGTGCTTTACCCAGAGATACACCAGGGAGCCTGTTCACACGGGAAACAAAGGAAATGTTTCAAAGACAATCTCAAAGCCTCCTTGAAGGTCTGTTCTAACATCAAGACATGGGAAACAGATGCTCAAGCATGACCAAAATGGTGATCCATCATCAAAAATGGTGTCAAGACCTTTGACTCAACAAGAGCAGCCACTGAGAGAGAACAGCCACAGAGACGGAAAGAGAGGGCAGCTGCTCAAGCCAACAATCTGCCACTACCTCCACTTGCCGACAACTGATGTCCTCATTGTGGGACAACCTGCAAGGCTAAGATAGGGTTCATGAGCCATCTGCAAACCCACAGCCAACAGTGACAACTCACTACTACTCAGCCATCCGCAAGGAAGAATTATCCTCAACGTGAAGGATTGCCGAAATGTAGTAATCAATAAGGAGGACAGTAACAGGCTTCAGGAGGGCATAGACTGATGAAATGGGCAGACACATGGCGGATGAAATTTAACACAAGAAGTGTGAAGTAATATATTTGGTAGGAAGAATGAGAAGAGGCAACGTAAAGTGTACAATTTTAAAGTAGTTGGAGGAACAAAGAGGCCTGGGGGTGTATATACACAAATCTTTGAAGATGGCAAGACAAGTTGAGAAGGATGTTTAAAAAAAAATGAGATCTTCACATTATTAATAGCGGCATTGAGTACAAAAGCCAGGAAGTTATGCTAAACTGTTGTAAATCACTGATACGGCCTCCACTGAAGTATTGTGTCCAATTCCGGGCACCACACTTTAGGAAGGATGTTAAGGCCTTGGAGGCGGGGCAAAGGAGATTTACTAAAATAGTACCAGTGATGAGGGACTTCAATTATTTGCAGAGACTGGAGAAGCTGGGGTTATTCTCCTTTCAGCAGAGAAGGTTAAGAGGAGATTTAATAGAGGTGTTCAAAATCATAAAGGGTTTTGATAGAGTAAATAAGGAGAAACTGTTTCCACTGGCAGGAGGATTGGCAACCAGAGGACACAGATTAGAGCTGGTTGGAAAAAAAACAGAGGTGGCATGAGGATTTTTTTTTTACACAGAGAGTTGTGATCTGGAATGCATTGCCTGAAAGGGCAGTGGAAGCAAATTCAATAGTAATTTTCAAAAGGAAATTGGATAAATACTTGAAGGGAAAAAATTTACAGGGCAATAGATCAGCCATGGTCTAATTGAATGGCCAAAGAGGCTTGAGGAGCTGAATGACTATTCCCATTCTTATAACTTTAAAAAAATTGCAGGGTAATGGCGAAAATGTTGGGGAGTGGGACTGAATTGGATCTTTCAAAGAGCTGGTACAGGCACCATTGGCTAAATGGCCTCATTCTGTGCTGCCTCCTTCTCTAGTTCGAAAGCTCGAAATGATATTACCATCTCTGCCTCGGCCTCAGCCCATTTGCTGCTGAAACCTTCAGCCATGCCGTTGTTACCACTATACTCCTTCTTGAAGGCAATGAGAGATGGGCAACAAATGTCAGCCTAGCCAGTGACACGTACATCCCAGGAATGAATAAAAACAATTTTTAAAACTTGACTATTGGCTGGCCTTCTACGTTGCACCCTCTGTAAACTTCAGATCACCCAAATCTCTGCTGCCCGTATCCTAACTTGTACCATGTCATGTTCACCCATCAGCCACTGTGCACACGGACCTCCATCAGCCTCAGTTTTAAAATTCTCATCCTCTTGATCAAATCCCTCCATGGCCTCATCCCTCCCTATCTCTGTAATGTCCTCCAGCTCCATGACCTCCAATTCCTCTAATCGAAGCCTTTTGTGCATCCCCGATTTTAGTTGCTCCAACATTGGTGGCCGTGCCTTCAGCTGCCTATACCTGCCTCTCTACCTCTCTACCCTACTTTAAGACTCTCTTTAAAGCCTTCCTCTTTGACAATATTTTAATGTGTGGTTCAGTGGTAAACTTTGATAACGTTCCTGTTAAGCACCTTGAAATGTTAACTACATTAAAGATACTATATAAATGCAAGTTGTTGTTGTAAATAGTGAGGGGATAACACTAAAGCATAAAGGTGGCTGGAATTACTTCTTTTTCAGAGAGTCCACAACCTCTGTACTGCATTTTCAGTACAAGTGGTGAGGCCTTCTAAAGTGAGTAGAGGACATCTCAAATTATACAAGCTAAGTAGATCTGAGCAGTTTTCCAGAGATTCATCCTAACTTGGCCCACAGTTAATTTTGCCTCTCCCTGGTGTTTGTATCATTGGGGTGTGGTGGAGAGGGGAGGTGGGGTTTATGATTGGGGTGGGATAGATTGATGGTCCAGTCCTGACCACTTTTGTAAATTCATAATCCTTCAAACCCAAACTTCCAGCCTTCATTTTTTTAAAGTATAACATACGTTTACTGTAACTGTTGTTTCACTGACCTGCCATAAGCCAATCCAAATACGCGATAGATTTCTGTTGACTAAGGGTATCAGGGTGATGGAACAAAGACAGGTGAATGGGGTTTAGGAATAGATCAGCCATGATCTAATTGAATGACCAAAGAAATAATAACAGAAAGTGATGGAAATACACAGCAGGTCTGGCAGCATCTGTGGAGAGAGAAACAGAATTTAATGTTTCAGGTTGTGACCTTTTATCAGAACTGGCAAAGGTTAGAAATGTTGAGCAAGTGAAAGTGGGGGGAAGAAGAACAAAAGGGAAGGTCTGTGATAGGGAGGAGGGCAGAAGAGATTAAGTGACAGCATTCCAAAGTGATTGTTCCCTCCGCGACACCTTGGTCCACTCCTCCATTACCCCCGACACCTCATCCCCTTCCCACAGCAACTTCCCATGCAATCGCAGGAGGTGTAATATCTGCCCTTTTACCTCCTCTCTCCTCACTATCCAAGGCCCCAAGCACTCCTTCCAGGTAAAGCAGCGATTTACTTGTACTTCTTTCAATTAAGTATACTGTATTCGCTGCTCACAATGCGGTCTCCTCTACATTGAGGAGACCAAACGCAGATTGGGTGACTGCTTTGTGGAACACCTCCGCTCAGTCCGCAAGTAGGACCCTGAGCTTCTGGTTCTTTGCTATTTCAATTCACCACTCTGCTTTCATGCCAACTTTTCTATCATCGGCCTGCTGCAGTGTTCCAGTGAAGCTCAACACCGCATCTGATCTCTAGATTAGGCACTCTACAGACCTCTGGACTCAACATTGAGTTCAACAACATCAGACCATGATGGCCATTTTGATCTTTTTTTAAACATGTACCAGTCTCAAAATGGTTTTTCATGTGGTTTGCTTTCTGATAGAGCTGTTCATTATTTTGACATTAACATGCTCTCTGGACAAATGCTTTGTCTTTTACTACGGTTATTACCACTCCATTTGCCTTTTGTTCCATGACATCTTTGTCATTTAATCTCTCCTGCCCTCTGCCTTATCATACACTTTCCCTTTCATTCTTCTTCCCCCTCCCTTTACTTGTTTAAAGCCTTTCACTTTCTCAAAGCTGATTAAATTTCTGGCCTTTGCTAGTTCTGATGGAAGGTCACTGACCTGAAACATTAACTCTGTTTCTCTCTCCACAGATACTGCCAGACCTGCTGTGTATTTCCAGCACTTTCTGTTTTTATTTCAGATTTACAGCATCTGCAGTATTTGGCTTTTATTTTATTGAATGGCTGAAGAGGTTTGAGGAGCTGAATGACCAACTCCCATTCCTATAATTTAAAAAAAAGGCTGCGTTTGCTGACAACACAACCACTAGGTAGCACAATACTAACACATGCACAAATGCAGCCTCTTCCACTGAAACGTCACTGTCTGTGACGTCTCAGGCAGCTGCCAGTAATAAAGATGGTACTGCTCAATTTATCACAAAGAACAATTTCAACCCGAAAATTCCCTCAATGGCTGCAATTGCCGTCTCCATCCCACCCCCAACAGTCCCCTGCTCCCTCCTGCCATTGCGCTTCTCTTTGCCGCTCCCTCCTGCGCTCTTCTTCTCGCCACTCGCTCCCCGCTGCCTTCCCTTAGCCATTCGCTCTGCCACTCACTCCGGCCTCGCTGCTCCCCCCTGCCTCCAGCTTCACCCACCGCTCCCCCCCACAACCGCTCTCCGGCCGCTCGCTCCACACTTCCCCCCCGCACCCTGTGATCGCTTGCTCCCCGCTGCCTTCCCTTAGCCACTCACTCTAGCCTCGCCGCTATCCTCCTCTTGGCCACTCGCTCCCATGTCGCCCCGTCACCCCTCACAGCCCACCTTGCTTCTTCGCGTGGCGCGGCAGGGAACAATCGAACATGGGGAAGGCGGAGGAGAACAGTGGCGAGATCTCAAGCAAGCGGCTGAGTTGGGGGGATGCAGCGGCCGAGGGGGAAGCGGCCAGTGAGGTGTGAGGTGGGCGGAGAGAAAGCGTTGAGGGTGGGAGCGGGTGGCTGGGGGAAGGTGGCGGCGTGGTGGGGAGCGAGCAGTCGAGTGGGGGGAAGCAGCAATTGAAGTAGGGATGGTGGGAGGCAGCGAGGTACTGGTGAATGGAGACGGCTATTGAGAGGTGAGGACATCATTGCGTGGTGACGTCATGTGTGTGCAAATGTTCGCACACACTGATGACATCGCCATCGCTCTGTGCATGCTCCGTGTTGTCGGGAGTCACTGTAAAATAAATTGCAGGGCTATGGGAAAAGAGTCAGAGAGTGGGACGGATTGGATAGCTCCTTCAAAGATCCAGTATAATGAGCAGAACGGCCTCCTTCTGTGCTGTAAGATTCGTTACGATTCTCCGAGTCAATGTCAAGACCAAGGGATCTCTAGGTCGAGCAGAGTTCGAGGGTCATTGAATAATTGGATAATGGCAGAGAAAGAGAATGGGGTGAGGGAGGGAGATGGAGCCAAGGGGAGAAAGGGAAAGAGAGAGTAGAGAAAGGGAAGAAGAGAGGGAGGTGAGAATAAATTAGCTCGGTTAAAATAGGTACTGATTTATTAAAAACTAACAATCGTGAATTTTATTATCTTAAGAGATGCAAATTTTAAAGTAGTTAGTCGGCCATGTTAATCAAGGGTCCTGATATTTTATGGATTTATGTGGCCCTGATTTTTCCACATCCAGAGAGAGACATTCTCACCCAGACTTGTCAATTGCTTCCTTGGCAGACCTCAGTAGAGGAACTGGACTGTCATGGAACATTAGCTCATACTGCCCCCTACAGGGGAAATATTGTCTCAGATTAACAAACCTGACTGAGATATAGAGCCCAATAATAACCACGAGTTGGGAAAGGAACGCAGCCACAGTGGTATACAGTAGGAAGGGAGTTGCCCTGGGAGTCCTCAACATCGATTCTGGACCCCATGAAGTCTCATGGCAGCAGATCAAACATGGACAAGGAAACCTCCTGCTGATTACCACCTACCGGCCTCCCTCAGCTGATGAGTCAGTACTCCTCCATGTTGAACATCACTTGGAGGAAGCACTGAGGGTGGTGAGGGCACAAAATGTACTCTGGGTGGGGGACTTCAATGTCCATCACCAAGACTGGCTTGGTAGCACCAATACTGACCGAGCTGGCCGGGTCCTAAAGGACATAACTGCTAGACAGGGTCTGTGGCAGGTGGTGAGGGAACCAACAAGAGGGGAAAACATACTTGACCTCGTCCTCACCAAACTACCTGCCGCAGATGCATCTGTCCATGACAGGATTGGTAGGAGTGACCACTGCACAGTCCTTGTGGAGTCGAAGTCCCGCCATCACATTGAGGATACTGTCCATCGTGTTGTGTGGCACTACCAACGTGCTAAATGGGATAGATTTCGAACAGATCTAGCAATGCAAAACTGGGCATCCATGAGGCGCTGTGGGCCATCAGCAGCAGCAGAATAGTACTCAACCACAATCTGTAACCTCATGGCCCGGCATATCCCCCACTCTACCATTACCATCAAGCCAGGAGACCAACCCTGGTTCAATGAAGAGTGCAGGAGGGCATGCCAGGAGCAGCACCAGGCATACCTTAAAATGAGGTGTCAACCTGGTGAAGCTACAACACAGGACTATCTGCGTGCCAAACTGCGTAAGCAGCATGCGATAGACAAAGCGAAGCGATCCATAACCAACGGATCAGATCTAAGCTCTGCAGTCCTGCCACATCCAGCCGTGAATGGTGGTGGACAATTAAACAACTAACTGGAGGAGGTGGCTCCACAAATATCCCCATCCTCAATGATGGGGGAGCCCAGCACATTAGTGCGAAAGATAAGGCTGAAGCATTTGCAACAATCTTCAGCCAGAAGTGCCGAGTTGATGATCCATCTCGGCCTCCTCCTGAAGTCCCCAGCATCACAGATGCCAGACTGCAGCCAATTCGATTCACTCCACGTGATAACAAGAAACGACTGAAGGCACTGGATACTGCAAAAGCAATGGGCCCTGAAAATATTCCGGCAATAGTACTGAAGACCTGTGCTCCAGAACGTGCCGCGCCCCTAGCCAAGCTGTTCCAGTACAGCTACAACACTGGCATCTACCTGGCAATGTGGAAAATTGCCCAGGTATGTCCTGTACACAAAAAGCAGGACAAGTCCAACCCAGCCAATTACCGCCCCATCAGCCTACTCTCAATCATCAGTAAAGTTTAGTTTAGAGATACAGCACTGAAACAGGCCCTTCGGCCCACCGAGTCTGTGCCGACCATCAACCACCCGTTTACACTAATCCTACACTAATCCCATATTCCTATCACATCCCCACCTATCCCTATATATTTCCCTACCACCTACCTATACTCGGGGCAATTTATAATGGCCAATTTACCTATCAACCTGCAAGTCTTTGGCGTGTGGGAGGAAACCGGAGCACCCGGAGGAAACCCACGCAGACACAGGGAGAACTTGCAAACTCCACACAGGCAGTACCCGGAATTGAACCCGGGTCGCTGGAGCTGTGAGGCTGCGGTGCTAACCACTGCGCCACCCTGTGATGGAAGGTGTCATCAACAATGTCATCAAGCGGTACTTGCTTAGCAATAACCTGCTCTGTGACGCTCAGTTTGGGTTCCGCCAGGGCCACTCAGCTCCTGACCTCATTACAGCCTTGGTTCAAACATGGACAAAAGAGCTGAACTCAAGAGGTGAGGTGAGAGTGACTGCCCTTGACATCAAGGCAGCATTTGACTGAGTATGGCATCAAGGAGCCCCAGCAAACCTGAGGTCAATGGGAATCAGGGGGAAAACCCTCTGCTGGCTGGAGTCATACCTAGCGCAAAGGAAGATGGTTGTGGTTGTTGGAGGTCAATCATCTGAGCTCCAAGACATCACTGCAGGAGTTCCTCAGTGTAGTGTCCTAGGCCCAACCATTTTCAGCTGCTTCATCAATGACCTTCCCTCAATCATAAGGTCAGAAGTGGGGATGTTCGCTGATGATTGCACAATGTTCAGCACCATTCGTGACTCCTCAGATACTGAAGGATTCCGTGTAGAAATGCAGCAAGACTTGGACAATATCCAGGCTTGGGCTGATAAGTGGCAAGTAACATTCACGCCACACAAGTGCCAGGCAATGACCATCTCCAACAAGAGAGAATCTAACCATCTCCCCTTGACATTCAATGGCATTACCATCGCTGAATCCCCCACTATCAACATCCTAGGGGCTAAGATTGACCAGAAACTGAACTGGAGTAGCCATATAAATACCGTGGCTACAAGAGCAGGTCAGAGGCTAGGAATCCTGCGGCGAGTAACTCATCTCCTGACTCCCCAAAGTCTGTCCACCATCTACAAGGCACTAGTCAGGAGTGTGATGGGGTACTGTCCACTTGCCTCGATGGGTGCAGCTCCAACAACACTCAAGAAGCTCGACACCATCCAGGACAAAGCAGCCCGCTTGGTTGGCACCCCATCTACAAATATTCACTCCCTTCACCACCAACGCACAGAGGCAGCAGTGTGTACCATCTACAAGATGCACTGCAGCAATGCACCAAGACTCCTTAGACAGCACCTTCCAAACCCGCGACCTCTACCAACTAGAAGGACAAGGGCAGCAAATGCATGGGAACACCACCACCTGCAAGTTCCCCTCCAAGTCACACACCATCCAGACTTGGAAATATATCGCCATTCCTTCACTGTTGCTGGGTCAAAATTCTGGAACTCCCTTCCTAACAGCACTGTGAGTACACATACCCCAAATGGACTGCAGCAGTTCAAGAAGGCAGCTCACCACCACCTTCTCAAGGGCAATTAGGGATGGGCAATAAATGCTGGCCTGGCCAGCAATGCCCACATCCCATGAATGAATTTTAAAAAAACTGAGGGTGTTGAGGTGGACTTAATAGCCGGGAAACCTGAAACCATGGGTTTCCCAAAAGTACTGCCAAATTTAATGGCAGGCCACGATTTAAATTTTTTGAATCAGATCCTTGCCGCAGCAAGACTGATTGAGCCTGGTAGGCTGGTAGGCAGTAGGGGAGCGGACCTGAGTCAGACATGGGAGGAGGGAGCGGTTGGTGGAGAGGTGGAGTTGAACATGAGGGGACCAATCATGGGGGGTTGGGGAGGTGCGTTGGCCAATCAAGAAGGTTGGATTGTGGTTTATGAGGTTGCTTGAGGAAGCTGGGGAAAGCTACTGGTCCACATGAAGTCCTGAAAAAGGATATATCTGTTCCATCCAACCGTTCTCACCTCCCTTCAGCTGCTGGGTTTCCCTTGCCCAGGAATTTATCAAGTATTTATCCAATTCTCTTTTGAAAGTTATTATTGAATCTGCTTCTTTTTCAGGCAGTGCATTCCAGACCATAGCAACGCACAGCATAAAATAATTTCTGCTCATCTCCCCTCTGCTTTTTTTACAAGCCTCAACGAAAATCCTTAAAGGGACCATTAGAAGATGCTCAAAAAATGTTTTGTTGGGCTATGGGATTTTCCCATCCCCGTTTCAGTGAGCTGGCCACCAGCGCCCGGCAAGTGAATTCTAATGAGGCCTAAACCATTTTGAGACTCCAGCTGCACTGAGTCCATGCAGCAGGTTGCCCTGTCAATTTCTATGCCTGTTTTAGGCAAAAGTTCAAAACCATTCCTCTCCCCATCCCAGTCTCTGTTCTTCATCACACTGCGTTCAAAGTCAGAAGGGGCCAACACAATGAAAATGAGGCTATTATATATTGCTGAGACAGGCTAATTAATTAATTGCTGACTATTGGGAAACAATGTCAAAGTTTTAACATTTTAATCACCCATGGCTCAGTGCCTTTTGTTAAAATTGGGTGAATATACTTACTTTAACAACTTTAAAAAGCTTTCTTTCAGATCCTCATGTGCAAACTCTATTGCTCATTTGCGATGACCATTGCATTCTTCACTAAATGAGAAAGAAAGATTTGCATTTATATCACGCCTTTCACAACCTCAAAACATCCCAGAGTGCTTTACAGCCAATGAAGTACTATTGAAGTGCAGTTGCTGTTGCAATGCAGAGAAATGCAGCTGCCAATTTGCAGACAGCAAGCAACAATGAGATAATTAACCAGATAATAATTTCTTCAGTGATATTGGTTGAGGGATAAATATTGTCTGCGACACTACATCTACCTTCAGATTTCCAGCATTCACAGTATCTTGCTTCTGTATTAGACTTGTTATGGGCATAAGGGGAAAGATAGGGGTGGTTTCCCCTTTTAACTTCCCAACTGACCGCAGACAGTGTCTTTATTAGGATTATGTTTTAACCCCTTGAGTGTTTTAATAGTCATTAAACACAAATGACAGGTTTTCTTGCAGGTTTAAAGAAAGATAAATGTTTATTAAATAAAAAAACCGAAAAATTGCAACTTCACCTTCACACACACACACACACACACACAAGAAAAGATAGAGATTAAAAGATAGCATGCTTTTAGGTCTGGTGCTTTTTAAAAGAGTTCATTGTAAAACCTTGTTTGTTTTCCCGAGAGGATAATTTAAGCAGTTCAGGCCTGTTCTTCCTTTTCTCCTGGTTCACTGGAGTCAAGCTTTGGAGAGTTTCAGGGGGACAGTCACTTTGCTGCAGACCTCTTCTTCGCTTAAATCTCAGTTACAGGCCAATGACGAAGATCCTGGGCTGAATTTTTAAATCTCGGCACCGAGATCGGCGCCGAGCTTCCAAAACGGTACGCGCACGTGTGAGATGTGCACCGCAGAGACGCTGCAATATTTGGCACAGCGGCTGATTTACATGGAGGGGGTGGTCCGCCTGCCCCCCACATGACGTAGAGGCGGGGGTGATCCGTCTCCGGCCACAGCGTCCGGTGCCACCGCACAGGCGCTGGTGCCATTTTGAAAGGGCTTCAAGCCTTCAAAGGTCATTTAAAATTTTTTAATGACCTGCAAGTTGCACTTAAATTTAAACATTCAATAAAAGATCGAAGCCCCTCTCCCACCCACCCAATGACCAAACAATTTATTTATTTCGCTCTTCCCTCGGAAAAAACATTTTTGCCGATCCCGAACTTTTCCACCTACAGTTTAATATCTTTGACCTTCAACCTCTTCCCACCATCCCTCAACCAATAGTAACAGTATTTCCCACTCACTTCCCCCGTCACCCTGAAAACTTCACTCCTCCCCCTTACACAGTAACATAGAAAATAGGAGCAGGAGTAGGCCATTCGGCCCTTCGAGCCTGCTCCGCCATTCATTATGATCATGGCTGATCATCCAACTCAGTAACCTGTTCCCGCTTTCCCCCCATATCCTTTGATCCCTTTAAACCCAGGAGCTAAATGTAACTCCTTCTTGAAAGCATACAATTTTTTGGCCTCAACTGGTTTCTGTAGTAATGAATTCCACAGGTTCACCATTCTCTGGGTGAAGAAATTTCTCCTCATCTCAGTCCTGAAAGGTTTACCCCGTATCGTTAGACATGACCCCTCGTTCTGGACTCTCCACCATCGGGAACATCCTACCTGCATCTACCCTGTCAAGTCCGGTTAGAATTTTATAGGTTTCTATGAGATCCCCCCCTCACTCTTCTGAACTCCAGCGAATATAATCCTAACCGACTCAATCTCTCCTCATACATCAGTCCCGCCATCCCAGGAATCAGTCTGGTAAACCTTTGCTGCACTTCCTCTATAGCAAGAACATCCTTCCTCAGATAAGGAGACCAAAACTGCACACAATATTCCAGGTGTGGCCTCACCAAGGCCCTGTATAATTGCAGCAAGACATCCCTGCTCCTGTACTCGAATCCTCTCGCTATGAAGGCCAACATACTATTTGCCTTTTTTACCGCCTGTTGCACTTGCATGCTTACCTTCAGCGACTGGTGTACGAGAACACCCGGGTCTCGATGCATATTCCCCTCTCTCAGTTCATAGCCGTTCAGATAATAATCTGCCTTCCTGTTTTTGCTACCAAAGTGGATAACCTCACATTTATCCACATTATGCTGCATCTGCCATGCATTTGCCCACTCACTCAACTTGTCCAAATCATCCTGAAGCCTCTCTGCATCCTCCTCACAACTCACCCTCCCACCCAGTTTTGTGTCATCGGCAAATTTGGAGATATTATATTTCGTTCCCTCATCTAAATCATTAATATATATTGTGAATAGCTGAGATCCTCGCACCGATCCCTGCGATCCCCACGAGTCACTGCCTGCCATTCAGAAAAGACTCATTTATCCATATCCTTTGTTTCCTGTCTGCCAACCAATTTTCTATCCATCGCAATACACTACCACCAATTCCATGCGCTTTACTTTTACACGCTAATCTCTTATGTGGGACTTTGTCGAAAGCCTTCTGAAAGTCCAAATAAACCACAACCACTGGTTCCCCCTCATCAACTCTACTAGTTACATCCTCGAAGAATTCTAGTAGATTTGTCAAGCATGATTTCCCTTTTGTAAATTCATACTGACTCTGCCCGATTCTACCACTGTTCTCCAAGTACTCTGCTATAAAATCTTTGATAATGGACTCTAGAATTTCCCCCACTACTGACGTCAGGCTGACTGATCTATAATTCCCTGCTTTCTCACTATCTCCCTTTTTTAAATAGTGGGGTTACATTAGCTACCCTCCAATCTGTAGGAACTGTTCCAGGGTCTATAGAATCTTGGAAGATGACCACCAATGCATCCACTATTTCTAGGGCCACTTTCTTAAGTACTCTGGGATGCAGACCATCAGGTCCTGGGGATTTATCAGCTTTCAATCCCATCAATTTCCCCAACACCATTTCTCTACTAATACTGATTTCCTTCAGTTCCTCTCTCTCACTAAACCCTGTGTTCCCCAACATTTCTGGTATGATATTTGTGTCCTCCTTTGTGAAGACAGAACCAAAGTATGCGTTTAGTTGGTCAGCCATTTCTTTGTTCCCCATAATAAATTCCCCTGTTTCTGACTGTAAGGGACCTACATTTGTCTTCACTAATTTTTCTCTTGACATACCTATAGAAAATTTTACAGTCAGTTTTCACGTTCCCCGCAAGCTTACTCCCGTACTCTATTTCCCGCTTCTTAATCAATCCATTGGTCCTCCTTTGCTGAATTCTAAACTGCTCCCAATCCTTAGGTGTGTTTTTTTTTTCTGCCGAATTTATATCCTTGGATCTAATGCTATCTCTAATTTCCCTTGTCAGCCATGGTTTGGCTCCCTTTCCCGTTTTACTATTGCACCTTACAAGAATAAACAATTGTTGCAGTTCATCCATGCGCTCTTTAAATGTTTGACATTGCCTTTCCACCATCATCCCTTTAAGTAGCGTTTCCCAATCCATCATAGCCAACTCGCGCCTCATACCTTCGTAGTTTCCTTTACTAAGATTCAGGACCCTAGTCTCAAAATCAACTACGTCACTCTCCATCTTGATGAAGAATTCTGTCATATTATGGTCGCTCATTCCCAAGGGGTCTCGCACAACTAGATTGTCAATTATTCCTCTCTCATTACACAATACCCAGTCTAGGATGGCCTGTTCTCCAGTTAGTTCCTCAACGTATTGGTCCAGAAAACCATCCTGTATACATTCCAAGAATTCCTCCTCTATGGTATTGTGACTAATTTGATTTGCCCAATCTATATGCAGATTAAACTCATCCATAATTACAAATGTTCCGTTATCGCATGCGTCTCTAATTTCCTGTTTAATGCCATTCCCAACATCACCCCTACAGTTTTGGGTTCTATTTACAACCCCCACTAACATTTTTTGCCCCTTAGTGTTTAGCAAGCTCTACCCATACAGATTCCACATCGTCAGAGCCAATATCTTTCCTCACTATTGCGTTAATTTCCTCTTTAACCAACAATGCAACTCCACCGCCTTTTGCTTTTTGTCCGTCCTTCCTAAACACTGAATACCCCTGGATGTTCATTTTCCATCCCTGCTCACCTTGCAGCCATGTCTCCGGAATCCCGACGATATCATACCCATTTACATCTATTGGCGCGATTAATTCATCCACTTTATTGCGAATGCTCCGCGCATTAAGGCACAAAGACTTAAGGCTTGTCTTTTTAACATTACTTGGCCCCTTCCCACTACTTTTACACTGTGGTCCTGTTTGATTCTGGCCCTTGATTTCTCTGCCTATCACTTTTCTTATTTCCCTTACTGTCTTTTGTTCTTGTCTTTGATTCCCCTCTCCTCTGAGTCCTTGCAAAGGTTCCCATCCCCCTGCCATTTTAGTTTAAACTGTCCGCAATCACTCTCGCAAATACTCCCCCTAGGACATCAGTCCCTGTCCTGCCCAGGTGTAACCCATCCAGTTTGTACTGGTCCCAGCTCCCCAAGAACCAGTCCCAATGTTCCAGGAATCTAAAATCCTCCCCCTCATACCATCTCTTCAGCCACTTATTCATCCGATATATCCTGCTATTTCTACTCTGACTAGCACGTGGCACTGGTAGTAATCCTGAGATCACTACCCTTGAGATCCTACTTTTCAACTTACTTCCTAACTCCCTATATTCTGCTTTTAGGAACTCATCCCTTTTTTTACCTGCCTCGTTTGTACCAATGTGTACCATGACCACTGGCTGTTCGCCCTCCCCCTTCAGAATATCCTGTAACCTCTGAAACATTCTTGACCCTAACACCAGGGAGGCAACATACCATCCTGGAGTCTCTTTTGCAGCTACAGAAACACCTATCTATTCCCCTTACAATTGAATCCCCTATAACTATTACATTCCCACACTTTTTAATCCTCCCCTGTGCAGCAGATGCAATGAATTGGGCTGTTGCTGCTTTCCCCTGAGAGGCCATTCCCCCCAACAGTATCCAAAACAGAATATCTGTTTTGCGGGGGAATAGCCACAGGAGATTCCTGCACTGCCTGCCTAGTCCTCTTGGTCTGTCTGGTGGTCACCCATTCCCTTCCTGCCTGTGGGGTCTGAGCCTGCGGTGTGACCACCTCTCTATACACGCTATTCATGATAATATCCACCTCGTGGATGCTCCACAGTGTCCCCAGCTGCTGCTTCCGCTCCGAAACCCGGGCTTCCAGGAGCTACAGCTGGAGACAATTCCTGTACACATGCTGGTCCCGGGCACTGGAATTGTTCCCGGCTTCCCGCATAGAGCACAAGGAGCACACCACGGCTTTGAGCTCTCCTGCCATGACTTAACCCTTTAAATGAAACCTTTTGGAAGATCTTAATATCAAATAATATCAATTACTCGAGGGCCCTTCTTCCCTGGTCCTCGTTACTACAGAACTCCCTAAAAAACACTACTTACTATTTATGAAAATAAACTGTAAACTTTTCTTACCTGAGATACTTACCCAGCTATTTAGAGCTATTTATTAACAGCAGTGACTCACTTACCAATCACCAAATTTTTTTTCAAAACACCGGCGTGCTTGAAGAGGTCCAACTGCTCTCCGCTCCCGAAGGTAAATGAAGGCCCAGACCTCGCGCTGGATTTATCTGCTCCCGGTTCTGGTTGTTTCCACACAGGTCCGACTGCTCTCCGCTCCTGAAGGTAAGTGAAGGCCCCGAGCCTCGCACTGGATTTATCCGCTCCCGGTTCTGGTTGTTTCCACACAGGTCTGACTGCTCTCCACCAGTGTTCCGCCTCGAGATCCGAAGGTGTGGGAGTTCCTGCAGCCTGCTGGAATAGCGACGTGGGACGGCCGTTATGAACAGGTAAGTGTTTATTCATCTTAGAGTCATAGAGAGATACAGCACCGAAACAGGCCCTTCGGCCCACCGAGTCCGCGCCGACCATCACCATTTATACCAATCCTACATTAATCCCATTTTCCCTCTCACATTCCCTCAATTCTCCCACCACCTAACTACACGAGGGGCAATTTATTTTACAATGGCCAATTTACCTATCAACCCGCAAGTCTTTGGCATGTGGGAGGAAACCGGCATGTGGGAGGAAACCGGAGCACCTGGAGGAAACCCACGCAGTCACAGGGAGAACTTGCAAACTCCTCACAGGCAGTACCTAGAACCCAACCTGGGTTATTTGCATTCATTCAAATATTTCAATTAGGCCCCCGTCGCCGAGCGGCGGGGGGCTGCCATGAGGCCTCACCGCCACCGGTAATACGTAGCAGGGCCTTCCCCGCGTCGAAGCCCGTGGCAGGCCTCTCCCGGAGATATTTTCCAGGCCCCCTGCCACGACCCCCGACGTTGGGGGTCTGGTAAAACCCAGCCCCTGTTTTAATCTCTCAGATGAGGAGCTTTCAAAGGTCATCTTTTTGTCTCTGCCTCTTGGTAGTTTTTAAGATGGTATTCAGCAGGGTCTCCTTCTTGACTGGAATAAAATCTCTCTCAGCCTCCTAGCCAGCAGTGTTTCTGTCTTCTGCTCTGCTCTTGCTGCCTGCACAGAAAAGTCTCTTTTTTTAAGAAATACCTTATCAGGTTTGGTTCCTGTCAGGTGAGGAAACTTGCTCTCACCTGGTCTTTTCATACAATGGCCAGAATTTTACATTCCGGCCAAAAAGTCAGGGCAAGCCCGCCTCCAATGGGCCTGGGGAGCCACACAAGGATTTTACACTCCCTAGACCCTTAATTGGCCCTGGGCGGGACTTCCGCCCTTCTGAGACAGGAGGTCCCGCCTCCAAGAGCTGCCGGCCAATCAGCGGGCCCACAGGAGCTGGGTCTGGACCCAGCCACAGCAGGATAATGGACACCGGACCGGTAAAGAACTAAGTCTCTGGGGGCTTCGCCAGGGACAGTCTGCCGAGCCCTGGCGAGGCAAGGGGGGTGAGGAGGGGAGGGGTCAGTTGTGGTGGGGGCAGAATGCTGTGCAGTTGGGACAGTTGGGCCGTGGGGGGGGCCCATTGTGGGGCACAGCAGGCCTGATCAGGAGAACACCCCCCAGCCCGTAAGGAGACCACCAGGTTTTTAAAATACCAGTAGCGGCGGGAGGAGGCCCTCAAGTGGCAGTTAATTGGCCACTGAAGGGCCTTGATTTGCTTGGGGAGGGCGGGCCGTTTCTCGCTGCTGCCGCCCCTCATAAAATTGCAGCGGGGGCAGGAAGGCATCGGGAACAGACCCCCCCCCACCACATCCACTCAATTTTACGACCCCTTCCTGCCACCAGCCCGCTCCTGCAGGGAGGTGTAAAATTCCGGCCAATGTCTCTGAACGTGCGGCCATTATTAGACAATGGTGTTTGAATATTGCTCATTTTGTTTGGTCACACCTATCATCCAGAGTTTGGGATTTTGTTCCCAGCCCGACGCTGGGTTCCACGGAGGGTGTGGTGGGGGGGGGGGGGAGGGGGGGGGGGGTAGCGGTGTGCAGCAGCTGGGATTGCCGGGTCCGATCTTCCCGCAGGAGGGGAAGCTCCATGGCGGCCCATCTCCCGCTCTGTGACGGGACCCTGCTTTCCATATGCTAATTAGAAATGTGCATTAATTTGAACGTAACCTGCAGCAATCTTACCTTCAGTTCCCAATCTTTAGTGCGACTCACATGCCTTCACTTTCCTGTCTGGGAAAGCTGGCGCCACCAAGGTGGGGAAGGGGTCAACTCTGCATTTTGTTGAACTGGCTGCAGGGCTGGCAGCCTTTTAAAAATGACGCCAGCATCTGGTCCCGCATCAGGTGATGCCATGAACAGCGTGACCAATGCCGCTCCCGCCAGGTGATGTGGTGGGGGGGGGGGGGCGCCGCCATCGTGAATATGCTAAGTGGCCGCCTGCTCCACAATTGCGGTGGCACGACAGCAGGGGTTCCATGCGGGGCAGCCGCTCCCAACAACAAAATCCAGCCCGCTATGTCTGCAAAGGTCATTGTTAGTCCATCTGGTTGACAAGGTAGCCATTAACATGGAATGGGGCCATTAGCATTGCTAATGCTTTCTTCAAGGCTGGTCCAGACAAAATGATGGTTTAAATCTCCAGCAGTCACTATGTATATTCGCAGTACAGGAGAAGTCACCTGACCTCTTACGCCATTTTGTCTGGTAGCAAAAGTGTGTCCATTTTTTGGAAGGTTAATTCATCAGTTCATTTGTTAAATAGTTCATAATTGATACTTGCATGAGTGTGACACACTTTAAAAATATCTGTCTCTGTAAGAATGCCAAACAGTACCCAATCCCAGGGAGATTGGCTAAGATTTCATACCAAAAAGTGGTGTCTATCAACCTGTTCTATATTTCTATATTTATTGCTTGCTGGTGCCAAGCCCACATACAAACTTACAATTCTAACCTTGCATCTTATTAGTTGAAAAGGAATAAAACTGGACGGAACACCTGGCATCAACCTAGGCACTGGAAACAACAACAGCAAGCCCAGCCCTGTCAACCCTGCAAAGTCCTCCTTACTAACATTTGGGGGCTTGTTCCAAAATTGGGAGAGCTGTCCCACAGACTAGTCAAGCAACAGCCTGACATAGTCATACTCACGGAATCACACATTCAATGTCTCAGACACCACTAGCACCATCCCCGTGTATGTCCACTGGCAGGACAGACCCAGCGGAGGTGGTGGCACAGTGGTATACAGTCGGGAGGGAGTTGCCCTGGGAGTCCTCAACATTGACTCTGGACCCCAAAAAGTCTCATGGCATCAGGTCAAACATGGGCCCTCCCTCAGCAGATGAATCAGCACTCCTCCATGTTGCTCACCACTTGGATTAAGCACTGAACAAGGAGCACAAAATGTATTCTGGGTGGGGGACTTCAATGTCCACCACCAAGGGTGACTCAGTAGCACCACTACTGACCGAGTGGGCCGAGTCCTGAAGAACATAGCTGCTAGACTAGGCCAGGTGGTGAGGGAATCAACAAGAGGGAAAAAACTTTGTCCTCAGCAATCTACCTGATGCAGCTGCATCTATCCATGACAGTATTGGCAGGAGTGAGCACTGCACAATCCTTGTGAAAACGGAATCCCATCTTCACACTGAGGATACCCACCATCGTGTTGTGTTGGAGGGTAACTTGCAGGTGATGGTGTTCCCAAGCATCTGCTGCCTTTGTCCTTCCAGGTGGCAGAGGTCGCGGGTTTGGAAGGTACTGTCGAAGGAGCCTTGGTGAGTTGCTGCAGTGCATCTTGTTTATGGTACACACTGAACAAAGAACAAAGAACAAAGAACAGTACAGCACAGGAACAGGCCATTCGGCCCTCCAAGCCTGCGCTGATCTTGATGCCTGCCTAAAGTAAAACCTTCTGCACTTTCAAGGTCCGTATCCCTCTATTCCCATCCTATCATGTATTTGTCAAGATGCCTCTTAAACGTCTCTATGATACCTGCTTCCACCACCTCCCCCATCAGCAAGTTCCAGGCACTCACCACCCTCTGTGTAAAGAACTTGCCTCGCACATCCCTTCTAAACTTTTCCCCTCTCACCTTAAACCTATGTCCCCTAGTAACTGACTCTTCCACCCTGGGAAAAAGCTTCTGACTATCCACTCTGTCCATGCCACTTATAACTTTGTAAACCTCTATCATGTCACCCCTCCACCTCCGTCGTTCCAGTGAAAACAATCCGAGTTTATCCAACCTCTCCTCATAGCTAATGCCCTCCAGACCAGGCAACATCCTGGTAAACCTCTTCTGTACCCTCTCCAAAGCCTCCACGTCCTTCTGGTAGTGTGGCGACCAGAATTGCACGCAATATTCTAAGTGTGGCCTAACTAAAGTTCTGTACAGCTGCAGCATGACTTGCCAATTTTTATACTCTATGCCCCGACCGATGAAGGCAAGCATGCCGTATGCCTTCTTGACTGCCTTATCCACCTGCGTTGCCACTTTGTGACCTGTGGACCTGTACGCCCAGATCTCTCTGCCTGTCAATACTCCTAAGGGTTCTGCCATTTACTGTATACCTCCCACCTGAATTAGACCTTCCAAAATGCATTACCTCACATTAGTCCAGATTAAACTCCATCTGCCATTTCTCCGCCCAAGTCTCCAACCGATCTATATCCTGCTGTATCCTCTGGCAATCCTCATCATTATCCGCAACTCCACCAACCTTTGTGTCGTCCGCAAACTTACTAATCAGACCAGCTACATTTTCCTCCAAATCATTTATATATACTACAAACAGCAAAGGTCCCAGCGCTGATCCCTGCTGAACACCACTAGTCACATCCCTCCATTCAGAAAAGCACCCTTCCACTGCTACCCTCTGTCTTCTATGACTGAACCAGTTCTGTATCCATCTTGCCAGCTCACCTCTGATCCCGTGTGACTTCACCTTTTGTACCAGTCTGCCATGAGGGACCTTGTCAAAGGCTTTACTGAAGTCCATATAGATAACATCCACTGCCCTTCCTTCATCAATCATCTTTGTCACTTCCTCAAAAAACTCAATCAAATTAGTGAGACATGACCTCCCCTTCACAAAACCATGCTGCCTCTCGCTAATAAGTCCATTTGTTTCCAAATGGGAGTAAATCCTGTCCCGAAGAATCCTCCACTGCTGCCACTGTGTGTCGGTGGTGGAGGGAGTGAATGTTTGTAGATGGGATGCCAATCAAGCGGGCTGCTTTGTCCTTAGATGGTGTTGATCTTCTTGAGTGTTGTTAGAGCTGCACCCATCCAGGCAAGTGGAAAGTATTCCATCACACTCCTGACTTGTGCCTTATCGATGGTGGACAGGCTTTGGGGGGTCACGAGGTGAGTTACTCGCCTCAGATTCCCAACCTCTGACCTGCTCTTGCAGCCACTGTACGTATGTGGCTGGTCCAATTAAGCTTCTGGTCAATGGTAACCCTAGATTTTGGATCCCTGACTTGAAAATATATTGCCATTCCTTCACTGTCGCTGGATCAAAATTCTGGACCTCCCTTCCTAACAGTGTGGTGAGGGAACCAACAAAAGGGAAAAATATACTTGACTAAATTAAAAACAAAATACTGTAGATGCTGGAAATCTGAAATGAAAACAAAGTGCTGGAAATACTCAGCAGGTCTGGCAGCATCTGTGGAAAGAGAAGCAGAGTTAACGTTTCAGGTCAGTGACCCTTCATCAGAACTGGCAAAGGTTAGAAATATAATAGGTTTTAAGAAAATAAGGTCGGGCAAAAGAGAACAAATGGGAAGTTGTTGATAGGACAGAGGGTCACAGAGAATAACTGATCCCTTTTCTAAGTCAATGGATAATGTGGGTTATGCGCAACGGTTTTTCTCCCCAGAAAAGAACGCTAACCAATTTTGGTTTAACACTTTAGATGAGTAAATGCAATCATTTGAGTCCAATAGTTGAAGAAAAATGAACCTTACTCCCCACTATAGTAAATGATAATTTACTATACAATTTCCCAAACAATTTCCACGAAGGAACGGGTAATTTTGTAATAAAAACAAGAAATGCTGGAATCACTCAGCAGGTCTGGCAGCATCTGTGGAAAGAGAAGCTGAGTTAACGTTTCGGGTCGGTGACCCTTCTTCGGAACTGACAAATATTAGAAATGTCACAGGTTATAAGCAAGTGAGGTGGGGGTGGGGCAAGAGATAACAAAGGAGAAGGTGTAGATTGGTCAAGGCCACATAGCTGACCAAAAGCTCATGGAGCAAAGGCAAACAATATGTTAATGGTGTGTTGAAAGACAAAGCATTAGTACAGATAAGGTGGGGCCTGGGATAGTGAGGAGAGAGGACGTAAATGGGCAGGTATTACAGTGCTTCTGATATGACCTCCTTTTTCCTCAACCGAGGATTCCCCCCCACTGTTGTTGACAGGGCCCTCAACCGTGTCCGTCCCATTTCCCGCACCTCTGCCCTCAACCCTTCCCCTCCCTCCCAGAACTGTGACAGGGTTCCCCTTGTCCTCACTTTCCACCCCATCAGCCTCCATATCCAAAGGATCATCCTCCGCCATTTCCGCCACCTCCAGCATGATGCCACTACCAAACGCATCTTCCCTTCCCTTCCCCTGTCAGCATTCCGAAGGGATCGTTCCCTCCACGACACCCTGGTCCACTCCTTCATTACCCCCACCACCTCGTCCCCGCCCCATGGCACCTTCCCCTGCAATCGCAGGAGGTGTAATACCTGCCCATTTACCTCCTCCCTCCTCACTATCCCAGGCCCAAAACACTCCTTTCAGATGAAGCAGCGATTTACTTGTACTTTTTTCAATGTAGTATACTGTATTCGCTGCTCACAATGTGGTCTCCTCTACACTGGGGAGACCAAGCGTAGACTGGGTGACCGCTTTGCGGAACACCTCCGCTCAGTCCGCAAGCAGGACCCTGAGCTTCCGGTTGCTTGCCATTTCAACACTCCCCCTGCTCTCATGCTCACATCTCTGTCCTGGGATTGCTGAAGTGTTCCAGTGAACATCAACGCAAGCTCGAGGAACAGCGTCTCATCTACCGATTAGGCACACTACAGCCTGCTGGACTGAACATTCAGAGCATGACAGCCTCCCATTTTACTTTCATTTTTAGTTATTTTTTCTTTTTTTCTTTTTTACATTTTTTACAATCTTTTTTTTTGGCATTTATTTCATTTCATCTTAGTTTCTTCAGTTTGCTTACCCACTGTTTTTTTTCATGTTTGCACTTGCTGCTGTTCAATCTTCAGTCCATTAACACCTTATCTGTACTAATGCTTTGTCTTTCAACCCACCATTAACATATTGTTTGCCTTTGCTCCATGAGCTTTTGGTCAGCTATGTGGCCTTGACCAATTTACACCTTCTCCTTTGTGATCTCTTGCCCCACCCCCACCTCACTTCCTTATAACCTGTGACATTTCTAATATTTGTCAGTTCCGAAGAAGGGTCACTGACCCGAAACGTTAACTCAGCTTCTCTTTCCACAGATGCTGCCAGACCTGCTGAGTGGTTCCAGCATTTCTTGTTTTTATTACAAAATTACCCGTTCCTTCGTGGAAATTGTTTGGGACCGTCCATAAATTATCATTTACTATAGTGAGGAGCAAGGTTCATTTTTATTCACCTATTGGACTCAAATGATTGCATTTACTCATCTAAAGTGTTAAAACAAAATTGGTTAGCGTTCTTTTCTGGGGAGAAAAACCGTTGTGCATAACCCACATTATCCATTGACTTAGAAAAGGGATCAGTTATTCTCTGTGACCCTCTGTCCTATCAACAACTTCCCATTTGTTCTCTTTTGCCCTACCTTATTCTCTTAAAACCTATTATATTTATAACCTTTGCCAGTTCTGATGAAGGGTCACTGACCTGAAACATTAACTCTGCTTCTCTTTCCACAGATGCTGCCACACCTGCTGAGTGGTTCCAGCATTTCTTGTTTTTATATAAAATATACTTGACCTCGCCCTCACTACAGCTGCATCTGTCTATGACAGTATTGGTAGGAGTGACCACCGCACAGTTCCGTCTTCATACTGAGGGTACCCACCATTGTGTTGTGTGGCACTACCGCCATGCTAAATGGGATAGATTTCAAAAGATCTAGCAACTCAAAACTGGGTGTCCATGAGGCACTGTGGGCAGCAGTAGAATTGTACTCAACCACAATCTGTAACCTCATGGCCCAGCATATTCCCCACTCTACCAATACCATCAAGCTGGGGGACCAGCCCTAGTTCAATGAAGAGTGCAGGAGGGCATACCAGGAGCAGCACCAGGCATACCTCAAAATAAGGTGTCATCCTGGTGAAGCTACAACCCAGCACAACTTGCATGCCAAATGATGGGGGAGCCCAGCACATCGGTGCGAAAGATAAGGCTGAAGCATTTGCAACAATCTTCAGTCAGAAGTGCCGAATTGATGATCCATCTCGGCCTCCTCCTGAACTCCCCAGCATCACAGATGCCAGACTTCAGCCAATTCGATTCACTCCACGTGATATCAAGAAACGACTGAAGGCACTGAATACTGCAAAAGCAATGGGCCCTGAAAATATTCCGGCAATAGTACTGAAGACATGTGCTCCAGAACTTGCCGCGCCCCTCGCCAAGCTGTTCCAGTACAGTTACAACACTGGCATCTACCTGGCAATGTGGAAAATTGCCCAGGTAAGTCCTGTACACAAAAAGAAGGACAAGTCCAACCCGGCCAATTACCGCCCCATCAGCCTACTCTCAATCATCAGTAAAGTGATGGAAGGTGTCGTCAACATTGCTATCAAGCGGCACTTGCTTAGCAATAGCCTGGTCAGTGACGCTTAATTTGGGATCCGCCAAGGCCACTCAGCTCCTGACCTCATTACAGCCTTGTTTCAAACATGGATAAAAGAGCTGAACTCAAGAGGTGAGGTGAGAGTGACTGGCCTTGACATTAATGCAGCATTTGACCAAGTGTGGCATCAAGAAGCACGAGCAAAACTGGAGTCAATGGGAATCGGGGAAAAACTCTCTGCTGGTTGGAGTCATACCGAGCGCAAAGGAAGATGGTTGTGGTTGTTGGAGGTCAATCATCTCAGCCCCAGAACATCACTACAGGAGTTCCTCAGGGTATTGTCCTAGGCCCAACCATCTTCAGCTGCTTCATCAATGACCTTCCGTCAATCATAAGGTCAGAAGTGGGGATGTTCGCTGATGATTGCACAATATTCATTTGTGACTTCTCAGATACTAAAGCAGTCCGTGTAGCAATGCAGCAAGACCTGGACAATATCCAGGCTTAGGCTGATAAGTGGCAAGTAACATTCGTGCCACACAAATGCCAGGCAATGACCATCTCCAACAAGAGAGAATCTAACCATCTCTCCTGGGCGTTCAATGGCATTACCATCGCTGAATCCCTCACTATCAACATGCTGGGGGTTACTATTGACCAGAAACTGAACTGGAGTAGCCATATAAATCCTGTAGCTACAAAAGCAGGTCAGAGGCTAGGAATCCTGCGGTGAGTAACTCACCTCCTGACTCCTCAAAGCCTGTCAGGAGTGTCATGGAATACTCTCCACTTGACTGGATGGGTGCAGCTCCAACAACACTCAAGAGGCTCGACACCATCCAGGACAAAGCAGCCCACTTGATTGGAATCCCATCCACAAACAGTCATTTCTTCGACCACCAATGCACAATGGCAGCAGTGTGTACCATCTACAAGATGCACTGCAGCAACACACCAAGGCTCCTTCGACAGTACCTTCCAAACCCGCGACCTCTACCACCTCGAAGGACAAGGACAGCAGATGCATGGGAACACCACCACCTGCAAGTTCCCCTCCATGTCACACACCATCCTGACTTGGAACTATATTGCTGTTCCTTCACTGTCGCTGGGTCAAAATCCTGGAACTCCATTCCGAACAGCACTGTGTAGCTACCCCACATGGACTGCATCGTTTCAAGAAGGCAGCTCACCACCACCTTCTCAAGGGCAATTAGGAATGGGCAATAAATGCTGGCATAGTCAGTGACGTCCACATCCCATCCCATGAATGAATAATTAAAAGGAACTGTGTGTGTACCTACACCCCAGGGACTGCAGCAGTTCAGGAAGGCAGCTCATCACCACCTTCTCAAAGGTAATTCGGGATGGGCAACAAATGCTGGCCTTGCGATCGATACCCATTTCCCAAAAAACAATAAAAAAAAACATACTTCAGCTGGGTAGATATTTAAGATGCCACCTACAATTGAAAGCCTAGCTACACTCACATCTTCCCAGGATTTCACACTTCAAATCAGTTGCCTGATTTAGCTGCATAATTGCTTACTCACAGAGGTTGATTCTCTCAATGTACACAATCTCAAGATTATTCTGCTTCAATAAGATGGCAGAAGATTCAAGGAAATTGTCCCAAGGACTCAAAATTACAAAAGATGCAAGGACCACATGTTTTTTTTGTTGAAAACTTTAAACATTTTATCAGCTTTACATTGAAAGAATCGACCCTGGAAATCCTACATATCAAAGCATGGAAGCTGTAGAGAAAGGTGAAGGGGCAGGACTGTCCCAAATGTTGGCTATTATGCATTCTCATTCACTCTCACACCGACAACAACATGAAGTTGTATTTATATAACACCTGCGCAACATGCCCCCAAAAGGTGAGGTGAGGTGAGGTGAGAGTGACTGCCCTTGACATCAAGGCAGCATTTGACCGAGTATGGCATCAAGGAGCCTAACAAAACTGAGGTCAATGGGAATCAGGGGGAAAACCCTCCACTGGTTGGAGTCATACCTAGCACAAAGGAAGATGGCTGTGGTTGTTGGAGGTCAATCATCTGAGCTCCAGGACATCACTGCAGGAGTTCCTCAGTGTAGTGTCCTAGGCCCAACCATCTTCAGCTGCTTCATCAATGACCTTCCTTCAATCATAAGGTCAGAAGTGGGGATGTTCGCTGATGATTGCACAATGTTCAGCACCATTCGTGACTCCTCAGATACTGAAGCAGTCCGTGTAGAAATGCAGCAAGACTTGGACAATATCCAGGCTTGGGCTGATAAGTGGCAAGTAACATTCGCGCCACACAAGTGCCAAGCAATGACCATCTCCAACAAGAGAGAATCTAACCATCTCTCCTTGACATTCAATGGCATTACCATTGCTGAATCCCCCAATATCAACATCCTAGGGGCTACCATTGACCATCTCCCCACTCTTGTACCCTTATTTCTGGAGTCCCCCAAGGATTTATCTTTGGCCCCCTTCTATTTCTCTCCTAATTGCCCCTTGGCAATATCATCTGAAAACAAGATAGGTTCCAAAAAAATGCTGATGACATCCAGCTCTACCTCAACAGCACCACTCTTGAACCTCCATTGTTTCTAATTTGTCGCACTGCTTGTCCGACATCCAGTTCTGGGCGAGCAGAATTTTCTCCAATCAAATATTGGGAAGACTGAAGCCATTGGGTTCGGTCCCCACCACAAACTCCTTTCACTAGCCACCAATTTTAACCCTCTCCTTGACAACTGTCTGAGGCTGAACCAGACTGTTCACAACCTTGGTGTCGTTTATGAGGAACTACCGACCACATAACTGCGCTGTCACTAAGACCGCCTATTTCCACCTTCATAACATCATCCAGCTCCACCCCTGCCTCAGCTCTTCTGCTGCTGAAACCCTCATCCAGGCCTTTGTTACCTCCAGACTTGAGTATTCCAACTCTCTCCAGGTTGGCCTCCAGTGGTCCACCCTATATAAACTTGAGTTCCTCCAGAACTCTGCTGCCTGTTGTTATGAAAGTGCTTCTATTTTTAAAATATTTTTTGAGGATTTCTGTGTTAGAATTGTGGAGATGGATTTAAGACTGGGGAGATTCCGTAGATGTTGGACTTTGTGTTTGTTTGAAGGGTCACTGAGAGGTCTTGTTTGAAAACAAAACATTACTGGATGTAACATATCTTAAGCTCATTAAACAACAGAAACCTTGAGGGAGATGTTTACCGAGAAGTGACACATCAATAACAACAACTTGCACTTCTACAGTACCATTAATGTAACAGAACATCCCAAGTGCTTCACTAGAACATTATCAAATAATATTTGACACTGAGCCACATAAAGAGCTATGGTTGTGGTGTTGGAGGCCAATCTTCTCAGTCCGAAGACATCACTGCATGAGTTCCTAAGGGCAGTGTCCCAGGCCAAACCCTCTTCAGATGCTTCATCAATGACCTTCCCTCCATCATAAGAGGGAGAAAGAGGGTAATATATGCTTAGAGGCACAGGACAAGGCTAGAATACTTAATGAGTACTTTCTTTTGATGTTTACTAAGGAAGAGGAATCTGACAATAATATTGATAGATGAAAAGAGAGTACAGGCAATGGATCGGGTAAAATTGAGAGTGAGGAGGTACTGGAAAGGCTGGTTATGTTTAGGGCAGATAAGTCACCTGGTCCAGAGGGTTTGCACCTCATGTTGCTAAAGGAAGTGGGGGTGGAGACAGTGGAAGGGCTTTCCATAATCTTCCAATCTTCCCTGGATACGGGAGAGGTGCCAGAGAATTAGAGATTGGCAAGTGTGACACCCTTACTCAAGTAAGAGTGTAAGGACAGTCCAAGCAACCACAGGACAGTTAGTTTAACATCAGTGGTGGTTCAGGTTTTAGAAACAATAATCAGGGGAAAAAAATCAACAGGAGAGGTTTGATTTAATTAAAGATAGCCAGCGTGGATTTATGAAAGGTAGATCATGCTTGACTAATCTAACTGAATTTTTTGATGAAGTAACAGAAAAGGTTGATGAAGGGAATGCGGTGGATGTTGTCTATCTGGATTTTAAGAAAGCATTTGATAAAGTACACATAAAAGGCTGGTTAACAAAACTGAGGCTCATAAAATAGGGGGGTCAGTGTCCAATTGGATGAAAAGTTGGCTTAAGGACAGAAAATGGTTGTTTTCAGAGTGGAGAATGGTAGACAGTGGTGTTCCCCAAGGGTCAGTGCTGTTTTTTGCTGTTTTACAAAAGTAGAGAGGATATGCTTCTGTTATATAAGGCATTGGTGAGACCACATCTGGCGTACTATGTACAGTTTTGGCCTCCTTAGTTAAGGAAGGATGTAAATGCATTGGAAACAATTCAGAGAAGGTTTACCAGACTAATACCTGGAATGGGCAGGCTGTCTTACGAGGAAAGATTGGACAGGCTAGGCTTGTATCCACTGGAATTTAGAAGAGTAAGCACCAAATTGATTGAAACATATAAGATCCTGAGAGGTTTTGATAGGGTGGATGTGGAAATGATGTTTCCCCTTGTGGGAGAATCTAGAACTAGGGGTCACTATTTAAAAATAAGGGGTTGCTCATTTAAGACAGAGATGAGGGGAATTTTTTTTTATCTCAGAGGGTCGTGAGTCTTTGGAACTCTCTTCCTGGGAAAAGGTGATCAGTTTCCTGGAACAACACATTGTGGAACCAACTAGGGATAAAGCTATTTTCGGTCTAGTATTGTGCAATGAGGCAGGGTTAATTAGTAATATCATAGTAAAAGATCCACTGGGAAAAAGTGATCAGAATACAAATGAATTCTGTATTAAGTTTTAAAGTGACATACTGTAGTCCCAAACATGAATTTTAAACTTAACCAAAGCCAAATATTTAGGTATGAGGGGAGAACTGGCTAAAAGGCATAGCAGTAAACAAACAGTGGGAAATATTTTAAGAAACAATTCAAAATATTCAACGAAAGTAGATTCCATTAAAAAAAAACAAAAGCTCAGCAAGAAAGATCCATCCATAGCTTACTAAGGAAATTAAGGACGGTATTAGATTAAAATAAGAGGCTTATAATGTTGCAAAGAATGGTAGCAAGCCTGAGGATTGGGAGTGTTTTAGAAACCAGCAAAGGGCCACCAAAAAGTTGCTAAAAAGGGAAGAATTAGAATCTCAGAGTAAACTAGCCAGGAATATAAAAAACAGATTGTAAGAGCTTTTACAAGTATATAGAAAGGAGAGTAGCTAAAGTAAACATTGGTTCCTGACAGGCAGAGACATGAGAAATTCCGGGTACTGCCTGTGTGGAGTTTGCAAGTTCTCCCTGTGTCTGCGTGGGTTTCCTCCGGGTGCTCCGGTTTCCTCCCACATGCCAAAGACTTGCAGGTTGATAGGTAAATTGGCCATTAGAAATTGCCCCTAGTATAGGTAGGTGGTAGGGAAAATATAGGGACAGGTGGGGATGTGGTAGTAATATGGGATTAGTGTAGGATTAGTATAAATGGGTGGTTGATGGTCGGCACACACTCGGTGGGCCGAAGGGCCTGTTTCAGTGCTGTATCTCTAAACTAAACTAAATTATCATGGGAAATCAGGAATTGGCAGAGACATTGAACAAATATTTTGTGTCTGTCTTCACAGTAGAAGACACGAGTTATGTACCAGAAATAGAGGGTAACCTAGGGGCTAATAAGAGTGAGGAAATTAAGGTAATTGATATCAGCAGAGTAATGGTCCAGGAGAAACCTAAGAGACTAAAATCCGATAAATGCCTCTGAAGGTGGTGGAGGTGGAGTCATTGAATATTTTTAAGGCAGATAGATAGATTCTTGTTAGGCAAGGGAATCAAAGGTTATCGAGGTAAACATAGAAACATAGAAAATAGGAGCAGGAGTAGGCCATTCGGCCCTTCGAGTCTGCTCCGCCATTCATTATGATCATGGCTGATCATCCAACTCAGTAGCCTGTTCCGGCTTTTGCCCCTTACCCTCTAATTCCTTTAGACCCAAGAGCTAAATCTAACTCCTTCTTGAAAACATACAATGTTTTGGCCTCAACTGATTTCTGTGGTAGCGAATTCCACAGGAATTCCACCACTCTCTGGGTGAAGAAATGTCTCCTCATCTCAGTCCTGGCAGGTTTACCCCGTATCCTTAGACTATGACCCCTGGTTCTGGACTCCCCCACCATCGGGAACATCCTTCCTGCATCTACCCTGTCAAGTCCTGTTAGAATTTTATAGGTTTCTATGAGATCCCCCCTCACTCTTCTGAACTCCTGCGAATATAATCGTAACCGACTCAGTCTCTCCTCATACGTCAGTCCCGCCATCCCAGGAATCAGTCTGGTAAACCTTTGCTGCACTCCCTCTATAGCAAGAACATCCTTCCTCAGATAAGGAGACCAAAACTGGACACAATATTCCAGGTGTGGCCTCACCAAGACCCTATATAATTGCGGCAAGGCATCCCTGCTTCTGTACTCGAATCCTCGCGCTATGAAGGCCAACATACCATTTGCCTTTTTTACTGCCTGTTTTACCTGCATGCTTACGTTCAGCAATTGGTGTACGAGAACACCCAGGTCTCGTTGCATATTCCCTTCTCTCAGTTTATAACCGTTCAGATAATAACCTGCCTTACTGTTTTTGCTACCAAAGTGGATAACCTCACATTTATCCACATTATACTGCATCTGCCATGCATTAGCCCACTCACTCAATTTGTCCATATCACCCTGAAGTCTCTCTGCATCCTCCTCACAACTCACCCTCCCACCCAGTTTTGTGTCATCTGCAAATTTGGAGATATTACATTTATTTCCCTCATCTAAATCATTATGTATATTGTGAACAGCTGGGGTCCTAGCACCAATCCCTGCGGTAGCCCACTAGTCACTGCCTGCCACTCAGAAAAAGACCCATTAATCCCTACTCTTTGTTTCCTGTCCGCCAACCAATTTTCTATCCATCGAAATACACAACTCCCAATCCCATGCGCTTTACTTTTACACGCTAATCTCTTATGTGGGACTTTGTCGAAAGCCTTCTGAAAGTCCAAATAAACCAAATCCACTGGTTCCCCCTCATCAACTCTACTAGTTACATCCTCGAAGAATTCTAGTAGATCTGTCAAGCATGATTTCCCTTTTGTAAATCCATGCTGACTCTGCCCGATTCTACCACTGTTCTCCAAGTGCTCTGCTATAAAATCTTTGATAATGGACTGTAGAATTTCCCCCACTACTGACATCAGGCTGACTGGTCTATAATTCCCTGCTTTCTCTCTACCTCCCTTTTTCAATAGTGGGGTTACATTAGCTACCCTCCAATCTGTAGGAACTGTTCCAGAGTCTATAGAATCTTGGCAGATGACCACCAATGCATCCACTATTTCTAGGGCCATTTCCTTAAGTACTCTGGGATGCAGACCATCAGGCCCTGGGGATTTATCGGCCTTCAATCCCATCAATTTCCCCAACACCATTTCTCTACTAATACTGATTTCCTTCAGTTCGTCTCTCTCACTAAGCCTTGTGTTCCCCAACATTTCTGGTATGATATTTGTGTCCTCCTTTGTGAAGACAGAACCAAAGTATGCATTTAGTTGGTCAGCCATTTCTTTATTCCCCATAATATATTCCCCTGTTTCTGACTGTAAGGGACCTACATTTGTCTTCACCAATCTTTTTCTCTTCACATACCTATAGAAACTTTTAGCCAGTTTTTATTCTTCCTGCAAGCTTTCTCTCATACTCTATTTTCCTCTTCTTAATCAATTCCTTGGCCCTCTTTTGCTGAATTCTAAACTGCTCCCAATCCTCAGGTCTGTTGTTTTTCCTGGAAAATTTATATGCCTCTTCCTTGGATCTAATGCTATCTCTAATTTCCCTTGTAAGCCATGGTTTGGCTACCTTTCCCGTTTTACTTTTGTGCCAGACAGGGATAAACAATTGTTGCAGTTCATCCATGCGCTCGTTAAATGTTTGTCATTGCCTTTCCACCGTTGTCCCTTTAAGCAATGTTTCACAATCCGTCATGGCCAACTCACACCTCATACCTTCGTAGTTTCCTTTACTAAGATTCAGGACCCTAGTCTCAGAAACAACTACGTCACTCTCCATCTTGATGAAGAATTCTATCATATTATGGTCACTCGTCCCCAAGGGGTCTCACACAACTAGACTGTCAATTATTCCTCTCTCATTACACAATACCCAGTCTAGGATGGCCGGTTCTCTCGTTGGTTCCTCAATGTATTGGTCCAGAAAACCATCTCGTATACACTCCAAGAATTCCTCCTCTGCGGTATTGTGACTAATTTGATTTGCCCAATCTACATGCAGATTAAACTCACCCATAATTACAGATGTTCCTTTATCACATGCATCCCTAATTTCCTGTTTAATGCCATTCCCAACATCACCACTACATTTTGGGGGTCTATATACATCCCCCACTAACGTTTTTTGCCTCTTAGTGTTTCTCAGCTCGACCCATACAGATTCCACATCGTCAGAGCTAATATTTTTCCTCACTATTGTGTTAATTTCCTCTTTAACCAGCAATGCAGCTCCACCACCTTTTGCTTTTTGTCTGTCCTTCCTAAATACTGAGTATCCCTGGATGTTCATTTCCCATCCCTGGTCACCTTGCAGGTAGATGGAAGAGTGGACTTCGAGACACAAACAAATTAGCCATGATCTTATTGAATGGCGGAGCAGGCTTGAAGGGCCAAGTGGCCTACTTCTGCTCCTCATTCATATGTTCGTATGTAAGCAGCGATCACGAGAGGGAACTGTTGTGGGGGTGGAGGCAGTGATCATGGCCATTGAGGGGTGAGGGGATTCGGTTCAATTCTTTTTTTGTGTTAAATTGAGTAGCGCCATCTTTATTACTGGCAGCTGCCTGAGACATCGCAGGTAGTGATGTTTCTGTCCACGAGGCTGCATTTGCGCATGTACTGCGCCTCCTAATGGTTGCATTATCAGCAAACGCAGATATTCAAGAAAGGAGAGAGTAAACGGGGAACGACAAACCAGTTAGCTTGACATCAGATGTTGGGAAAATGCTGGAATCTATTATTAGAGAAGCCTTAACAATGCACTTAGAAAATCATAGTATAATCAGAGAGTCAACATGATTTTATGAAAGGGAAATCGTGTTATAGAAATTTATTGGAGTTTTTTGAGGAAGATAAAGGGGAGCCCGGAGATGTAACATACTTGGATTTCCAAAAGGCATTCGTTAAGGTGCCACACAAAAGTTAATACGCAAGACAAGGTCTCATCGAGTTGGGGGTGATATATCAGCATGGATGGAGGATTGATTAATGGACAAAAAGCAGATAGTAGGGATAAATGGGCATTTTCAAGTTGGCAGGCTGTAACTCGTGGAGTACTTCAAGGATCAGTGCTGACTCCTCAGCTATTAACAATCTATACTAATGACTTAGACGAAGAGACTGAGAGTAATATATTGAAGTTTGCTGATGATACAAAGATACAAAGCTAGATTTGTATCAAACTTGTATACAAAGCTAAGCTGTGAGAAGGGCACAAGGAGGCTGCAAAGAGATATAGACAGGTTAAGTAAGTGGGCAACAAGGTGGCAGATGGAGTATAATGTGGGAGGTCATTCACTTCAGTAGTAAGAATAGAAAAGCAGAATATTTTTTAAAAGGCGTGAAACTTTTAAAATAAAAACAGAAAATACTGCAAATACTCAGCAGGTCTGGCAGCATCTGTGAAGAGAGAAAGAGTTAACATTTCAGGTTGATGAAATTGGGGTTGGGTCCAGCATCTGCAGTATTTTGCTTTTGTATTAGTGAAACTTCTAAGTGTTGATATTCAGAGAGATGAGTTTACTTGTACAAGGAACGCAGAAAGTTAGCATACAGGTACAGCAAGCAATTAGGAAGGCAAATGGCATGTTGGCCTTTATTGCAAGGGGCCTGGAGTACAAGAATAAGGAAGTCTTGCTACAATTGTACAGGGCTTTGATGAGACTGCACATGGAGTGCTCTGCTTAGTTTTGGTCGCCATATCTAAGGACGGATATACTTGCCTTGGAGGTGGTACAGCAAAGGTTCATAGCAATATAGAATGATTTACAGCTCAGAAGGAGGCCATTTGGCCTATAATGTCTGTGCCAGCCGAAAGAGAGCTATTCCAGTCTAATCCCACCTTCCAGCTGTTGGTCTGTAACCCTGTAGGATATGGCACCTCAGGCGCATATTCAGGTACTTTTTAAATGTAATGAGGGTTTCTGCCTCTACCACCCTTTCAGGCAGTGACTTCCAGATACCCACCACCCTCTGGGTGACAAAGGGTCTCCTCAACTCTCCTGTAATCCTTCCACCAATTAATTTAAATCTATGACCACTGGTTATTGGCCTCTCTGCTAACAGAAATAGGTCCTTCCTATCCACTCTATCTAGGCCCCTCACTATTTTATACACTTCAGTTAAATTTCCCCTCAGCCTCCTCTGTTCTGAAGAAAACAAACCTATCCAATCTTTCCTCATAGTTAAAATTCTCCAGTTCTGGCCACATCCTTGTAAATCTCTTCTGTACCCTCTCTAGTGTGATCACATCCTTCATGTAAAGCAGCAATCAGAACTATAAACAATACTCTAGCTGCTTTCTAGCTAGTGTTTTATACAGTTCTTGCATAACCTCCCTGCTCTTATACTCCAGGCCACGGTTAGTACAGTAAGTTTTCCCATATGCCTTCCTGACCACCTCATCTAGCTATAATAAAAACAAGAAATGCTGGAAATACTCATCAGGTCTGGCAGCATCTGTGGAGAGAGAAGCAGAGTTAACGTTTCGGGTCAGTGACCCTTCTTCGGAACACCTCATCTACCTGTCCTACTACCTTCAGGTATCTGTAGACATACAATCCAAGACTCCTTTATTTCTCTAAACTTTTCAGAATCCTACCATTTATTGTGTATTCACCTGCCTTGTTTGTCCTCCCCAAATGCATTACCTTGCACTTCTCCGGATTGATTAACATCACTGAGACCCCCACCATCAACATCCTGGGGGTTATCATTGACCAGAAAATTAACTGGACCAACTGTATATATTCTGTGGCTAAAAAAGCAGGTTGGAAGCTGGGAATTCTGTGTCGAGTAACTCACCTCCTGTCTCCTTAAATCTTGTCCAAAATCTACAAGGCACAGGTCATCTTGACAAATATATGAATAGGAAGGGAATAGAGGGATATGGGCCCCGGATGTGCAGAAGGTGTTATTTTAGGCAGGCATCAAGATCGGCACAGGCTTGGAGGGCCGAATGGCCTGTTCCTGTGCTGTACTGTTCTTTGTTCTTTGTCAGGAGTATGATGGAATACTCTCCACTTTCCTGGATGAGTGTAGATCCAACTCAAGAAGCTCAATACCATGCAGGACAAAGCAGCCCACTTGATTGGCACCCCTCAACCACCTTAAACATTCACTCCCTCCACCACTGGCACACAGTGGCAGCAGGCATACCATCAACAAGATGCAGTTCAGCAACTCATCAAGCCTCCTTCGACAGCATCTTCCAAACCCTTGACCTTTACCATCTAAATTGCCATTCCTTCACTGTCACTGGATCTAAAACCTGGAACTCCCTTCCTAACGGCATTGTGGGTGTACCTACACCGCATGGACTGTAGCGGTTCAAGTAGGTGGTTCATCACCACTTTCTCAAGGGCAATTAGAGATGGGCACCAAATGCTGGCCTTGCCAGCAACACTCACATCCAATGAATGAATTAAAAAAATTAGGCTGGATAATGTAGGTTTTAAGAAATGTCTTAAAGGAGGAGAGAGTTGGATATTAGAGAGGTTTAGGTAGTGAATTCAGAGCTGAGGACCTAGGCAGACATGGCTGCCAATTGTGGAGAAATTCTTGGATTTTTCATTCTAAAGAATTTTCAGGTATATGCTTATAATTTGATTTTTAATAGCTCAATGTTTAATTCTTCATGATGGACGTGCAATGATTGACTTCACAAAGTAAAAATATTATTCCAAAAACTGAGGGGGAGAAGCCTTGAATCTTAATGATGTTCGTATTTTGACCGCCAGAATCCCCAGTGTGATTCCTTCACCTCTGTCTTTGGTGTTGACTGAATGCCCAGTGCTAACCTATGGTATAACAATTACCTGAGCAATATGGCTTATTCGTATGCCATTTTAATGATCTGTAAAGCACTGCCTGAGAGGGCATTGGAAGCAGATTCAATAGTAACTTTCAAAAGGAAAAGTAAATATATGTGTCAGAGTGGGTAGCATTCTGGCCTGTGTTAGAAGGTTGTTGGATTAAGTCTCACTCCAGTGCCCTAAATATATAGTTTAAATTGACAATTCAGTGGAGTACCAAGGGAATGCTACACTGTTGGAGCTGCCATCCTTTAGATGATTCATTAAACTGAGGTCCAGTCTACCCTCTCAGGGTAAGCCCTGGAGCCTGCTCCACCATTCAATAAGATCATGGCTGATCTCATTGTGGCCTTTTAATGAAGAGCACGGGGTTTTTGCTCCATGTCCTTCAACCAACATCACTAAAACAGATCATCTGGTCATTATCACATTGCTGTCTGTGGGAGCTTGCTGTGCACAAAGTGCCTTTCCTACAATACAACAGTGAGCACTCTTCAAAAGCACTTCATTGGCTGGAAAGCTCTGGGGTCCCCTGAAGCCGGTGAAACATACTAAATAACTGTATACTTGAAAACTATATACTCGAAAAGGAGAAAATTGCAGAATTATAAGGGACTGAGACAAGTTGATAGCTCTTTCACAGTCACAATGGTCGGTAGTCAGATTTTATGGTTCAATGAGCAATGAGCTCGAAGAGGGCCGCACAAACCGACAGAAACAAGTGTCAGATCGGATCGCGGGGCCGCGCAGTGCCAGATGCTGGCCGCGGGGACGCGCATTGCCATTCTGATCATTGAGCAGCCAGTTTATTATTAATGTCGGTGTCGGATATTCTGGCTGTCTGAACTGTTCCATTTCCCGAGATCCCGGTTTCCTAAATCCTGTGAAAGAAGGAAAGCAACCAGCAAGACTCAGGTCACCTCTAGCTTAATATCACCTCTCGGGACATTGCAGCAGGATGTCTTTTAAGGTAACGATGCTATTTAATTCAGATCATCATGGGGTTGTACGTGATTGCAGAGAAGCGAACTACCAACAAATGCATGAATGGCGATCTGATTTTTTAAAAAGACTGATGGGATCCTGTTTAAAGATTAAACACCGACATACTGTGAAACCTTTTCATTGCTTGCAACATTTTACTGTACATTTTCCGCGTGCAATTAAAAAGCAAAACGCAAAGATTTCTTTGGCTGAGGATTTGATATTTTTGCCCGAGTGTTACTGAACGGCTGTTGTATCCATGTACCCGAGGGACGCTTGCACACATTGCAGATACCAGGGGAAAATCTGTTTATGGTCTTGTAATTGTAATGATTATTTTGTGAAAAGAAGCAAGGTTGGAAGCAGTAGACATGTGTTTCAGTTTCCTCCATTTTTGCAGTGTGATCTCTTGCAGTTGTATGGTTAATCATAAATGCATTTAAGGGTAATCTCGATAAATACATGAGGCAGAAATAAGGAACAGAACGTTATCCTGACAGGGTGAGATGAAATTGGATGTGGTGAAACATAAACCCTGGGACGGACCAGTTGGGCTGAATGGCCTGTTTCTGTGCTGTAAATTCAATGTAATTTTATGCTGTGGACCGACTGGAAGTCATAGAGTCATACAGCACAGAAACAGGCCCTTCAGCCCAAAGCGCCTGTGCCGACCATCTCAAGCACCCATACAATCTCATCCCATTTTCCAGCACTTGCCGGTAGCCTTGTATGCTATGGCATTTGGGGCAGCACAGTGGCACAGTGGTTAGCACCGCATCCTCACAGCTCCAGGGACCTGGGTTCGATTCTGGGTACTGCCTGTGCGGAGTTTGCAAGTTCTCCCTGTGACCGTGTGGGTTTTCGCCGGGTGCTCCGGTTTCCTCCCACAGCCAAAAGACTTGCAAGTTGATAGGTAAATTGGCCATTATAAATTGCTCCTAGTATAGGTAGGGAATATGGGATTACTGCAGGGTTAGTCTTAATGGGTGGTTGTTGGTCGGCACAGACTTGGTGGGCCGAGGGGCCTGTTTCAGTGCTGTATCTCTAAATAAATAAAAAAATAAAATTTCAAGTGCTCATCTAAATACTTCTTAAATGTTGTGAGGGTTCCTGCCTCTACCACCCATTCAGGCAGTGTGTTCCAGATTCCAACCACCCTCTGGTGAAAAAAAAATTCCTCAACTCCCCTCTAAACCTCCTGCCCCTTACCTTAAATCTATGCCCCCTACTGACCCCTCCTCTAAAGGAAAAAGTTCTTTCCTACCTATCCTATCATTGCCCCTCATAATTTTGTATACCTCAATCATGTCCCCCCTCAGCCTTCTCTGCTCCAAGGAAAATAACCCCAGCCTATCCAGTCTCTCTTCATAGCTGAAATGCTCCAGCCCAGGCAACATCCTGCTGAATCTCCTCTGCACCCTCTCCAGTGCAATCACATCCTTCCTACAGTGCGGTGACCAGAAATGTACACAGTACTCCAGCTGTGGCCTAACCAGCATTTTATATAGCTCTAACATAACCTCCCTGCTCTTATATTCTATGCCTCAGCTAATAAAGACAAGTATCCCATATGCCTTCCTAACCACATTATCAACCTGTGCTGCTGCCTTCAGTGTTCTATGGACAAGCACCCCAAGGTCCCTCTGACCCTCTGTACTCCCTAGGGTCCTACCATCCATTGTATATTCCCTTGCCTTGTTAGTCCTACCAAAGTGCATCACCTCACACTTCTCAGGATTAAACTCAATCTACCACTGCTCCGCCCATCTTACCAGCCTATCTATATCGTCCTGTAATCTAAGGCTTTCCTCCTCACTATTTATGACACCAGCCATTTTTGTGTCGTCTGCGAACTTACTGATCATACCTGCTATATTCACGTCTAAATCATTAATGTACGCTACAAACAGTAAGGGTCCCAGCACCGATCCCTGTGGTACCCCACTGGTCACAGTCCTCGCAAAATCAATCCTCGACCATTACCCTCTGCCTCCTGCCACTAAGCCACTTTTGGATCCAACTTGCCAAATTACCCTGGATCCCATGGGCTCTTACCTTCTTAACCAATCTCCCATGCGGGACATTACTGAATTCCATGTAGACCACATCAACTGCTTTACCCTCATCGACACGTCTAGTCACCGCCTCAAAAAATGCAATCAAATTTGTTTGACATGATCTCCCCCTGACAAAGCCTTGCTGACTATCCCTGATTAATCCCTGCCTCTTCAAGTGGAGATTAATACTGTCTCAGAATTTTTTCCAATAATTTCCCTACCACTGACGTTAGACTCACAGGCCATAATTACCTGGTTTATCCCTGCTACCCTTTTTGAACAATGGTACCACATTCGCTGTCCTCCAGTCCTCTGCTACCTCTCCTGTGGCCAGAGAGGATTTGAACATTTGTGTCAGAGCCCCTGCTATCTCCTCCCTTGCTTCACATAGCAGCCTGGGATACATCTCATCTGGGCCTGGGGATTTATCCACCTTTAAGCCCGCTAAAACAACTCATACTTCCTACCTTTCAATGCTAATTTGTTCAAGTATATCACAGTCCCCCTCCCTGATCTCTACACCTACATTGTCCTTCTCCATAGCGAACACAGATGCAAAGTAATCATTTAAAACCTCACCTATGTCCGCCAGCTCCACACACAGATTGCCTCTTTGATCCCTAATGGGCCCCCGCTTTTTCCCTATTATCCTCTTTCCCTTAACTTACTTATAAAACGCCTTGGGATTTTCCTTTATCTTATCTGCCAGTGATTTTTCATGTCCCCTCTTCACTCTCCTAATTACTTAAGTACTCCCCTATATTTTCTATACTCCTCTAGGGCCTCCTTTGTTTTCAGCCCTCTGAATCTGCCATAAGCCTCCTTTTTCTTTATCCAGTCCTCTATATCCCTTGACATCCAGGGTTCCCTTGATTTGTTGGTCCTACCCTTCACTTTTACGGGAACATGTTGGACCTGAACCCTCACTATTTGCTTTCTAAATGACTCCCACTGGTCTAATGTAGACTTTCCTGTAAGAAGCTGCTCCCAGTCCACTTTGGCCAGAGCCTGTTTTATCATATTGAAATCTGCCTTCCCCCAATTCAGTACTTTCATTTCCAGTCCCTCTATGTCCTTTTCCATGACTACCTTAAATCTTAGAGTTATGGTCACTATCCCCGAAATGCTCCCCCCACTGCCACTTCTACCACTCGTCCAGCTTCATTCCCTAGGATTAAGTCCAGTACCGCTCCTCCTTTTGTAGGACTCTCTACATGCTGGCTCAGAAAGCACTCCTGAATACAGTTGAAGAATTCTGCCCCCTTTAAGCTTTTTGCACTAATACTATCCCCTCAATATAGTGGGGTGGGTGGGGGGGGGGGGGGGTTTGGGGGTGCGGGGAGATGAGGTACAGTTGGTTGTGTTGGTTTCAAGATGACATACTGAGCAATCGAAAATTGGAAATAATCTAATCTGATAGATTTTAGAGCACAATTGTACACTGACCTACCAGCAGGCTCTTAGTGAGGAAGGATTGAGCCCATCATTGGGAATTGAGATTCTTCCCCCTTTGATCCAGATAACCCTGCAACCATTGCCCAAATGGATACAGCGACTTAGAAGCTTACAAATATTCTATACTGGAAAGAAAATCTGTCCAATGAGTCTCATTACCCCCTCCCCCCCCCCCACCCTCCACTCACACATTCAATATATTCCTTTTTAAGTATTTATCCAATTCCCTTTTGAAAGCTCCCTGAATAACGAAAGAGATAGAGAGTAAGATGAAGCAGAAAAAGGGGATGTATGACAGATGTCAGGTGTTAATACAAATGAGAACCAGGCTAAATTTAGAAAGTTCAGAGGGGAAGCGAAAGAAACAATAGTGACATCATCGGAAATCTGTAAGCTAATTAACAAAGAACAAAGAACAAAGAAAATTACAGCACAGGAGCAGGCCCTTCGGCCCTCCAAGCCTGCGCCGATCCAGATCCTCTATCTAAACCTGTCGCCTATTTTCTAAGGGTCTGTATCTCTTTACTTCCTGCCCATTCATGTATCTGTCCAGATACATCTTAAAAGACGCTATCGTGCCCGCGTCTACCACCTCCGCTGGCAACGCGTTCCAGGCACCCACCACCCTCTGCGTAAAGAACTTTCCACGCATATCCCCCCTAAACTTTTCCCCTCTCACTTTGAACTCGTGACCCCTAGTAATTAAATCCCCCACTCTGGGAAAAAGCTTCTTGCTATCCACCCTGTCTATACCTCTCATGATTTTGTACACCTCAATCAGGTCCCCCCTCAACCTCCGTCTTTCTAATGAAAATAATCCTAATCTACTCAACCTCTCTTCATAGCTAGCGCCCTCCATACCAGGCAACATCCTGGTGAACCTCCTCTGCACCCTCTCCAAAGCATCCACATCCTTTTGGTAATGTGGCGACCAGAACTGCATGCAGTATTCCAAATGTGGCCGAACCAAAGTCTTATACAACTGTAACATGACCTGCCAACTCTTGTACTCAATACCCCGTCCGATGAAGGAAAGCATGCTGTATGCCTTCTTGACCACTCTATTGACCTGCGTTGCCACCTTTAGGGAACAATGGACCTGAACACCCAAATCTCTCTGTACATCAATTTTCCCCAGGACTTTTCCATTTACTGTATAGTTCACTCTTGAATTGGATCTTCCAAAATGCATCACCTCGCATTTGCCCTGATTGAACTCCATCTGCCATTTCTCTGCCCAACTCTCCAATCTATCTATATTCTGCTGTATTCTGACAGTCCCCTTCACTATCTGCTACTCCACCAATCTTAGTGTCATCTGCAAACTTGCTAATCAGACCACCTATACTTTCCTCCAAATCATTTATGTATATCACAGTGGTCCCAGCACGGATCCCTGTGGAACACCACTGGTCACACGTCTCCATTTTGAGAAACTCCCTTCCACTGCTACTCTCTGTCTCCTGTTGCCCAGCCAGTTCTTTATCCATCTAGCTAGTACACCCTGGACCCCATGCGACTTCACTTTCTCCATCAGCCTACCATGGGGAACCTTATCAAACGCCTTACTGAAGTCCATGTATTTGACATCTACAGCCCTTCCCTCATCAATCAACTTGGTCACTTCCTCAAAGAATTCTATTAATTTGGTAAGACATGACCTTCCCTGCACAAAACCATGTTGCCTATCACTGATAAGCCCATTTTCTTCCAAATGGGAATAGATCCTATCCCTCAGTATCTTCTCCAGCAGCTTCCCTACCACTGACGTCAGGCTCACCGGTCTATAATTACCTGGATTATCCCTGCTACCCTTCTTAAACAAGCAGACAACATTAGCAATTCTCCAGTCCTCCGGGACCTCACCCGTGTTTAAGGATGCTGCAAAGATATCTGTTAAGGCCCCAGCTATTTCCTCTCTCGCTTCCCTCAGTAACCTGGGATAGATCCCATCCGGACCTGGGGACTTGTCCACCTTAATGCCTTTTAGAATACCCAACACTTCCTCCCTCCTTATGCCGACTTGACCTAGAGTAATCAAACATCTGTCCCTAACCTCAACATCCATCATGTCCCTCTCCTCGGTGAATACCGATGCAAAGTACTCGTTTAGAATCTCACCTATTTTCTCTGACTCCACGCATAACTGTCCTCCTTTGTCCTTGAGTGGGCCAATCCTTTCTCTAGTTACCCTCTTGCTCCTTATATATGAATAAAAGGCTTTGGGATTTTCCTTAACCCTGTTTGCTAAAGATATTTCATGATCCCTTTTAGCCCTCTTAATTCCTCGTTTCAGATTGGTCCTACATTCCCGATATTCTTTCAAAGCTTCGTCTTTCTTCAGCCTCCTATACCTTATGTATGCTTCCTTTTTCCTCTGAGCTAGTCTCACAATTTCACCTGTCATCCATGGTTCCCTAATCTTGCCATTTCTATCCCTCATTTTCACAGGAACATGTCTCTCCTGCACGCTAATCAACCTCTCTTTAAAAGCCTCCCACATATCAAATGTGGATTTACCTTCAAACAGCTGCTCCCAATCTACATTCCCCAGCTCCTGCCGAATTTTGGTATAGTTGGCCTTCCCCCAATTTAGCACTCTTCGTTTAGGACCACTCTCGTCTTTGTCATGAGTATTCTAAAACTTACGGAATTGTGATCACTATTCCCAAAGTAGTCCCCTACTGAAACTTCAACCACCTGGCCGGCCTCATTTCCCAACACCAGGTCCAGTATGGCCCCTTCCCGTGTTGGACTATTTACATACTGCTCTAGAAAACCCTCCTGGATGCTGCTTACAAATTTGGTTGGTAAGTAACAGCTGTAAAGCTAAGTAATAGCAGGGCAGCTCGGCCAAGTGAAATCTGCCTCGTGGCATGTGGGAAGTCATGGACGCAGCATGTGTCCTCGGCAAACACATCTGCAGCAAGTGTCACCGGCTGCAGAAGCTTGAGCTCCGGGTTTCAGAACTCGAGCGGCGGCTGGAGTCAATTGGCACATCCGCGAGGCAGAGAACAACGTGGATAGCATGTTTCAGGATGTCCCCAGAGCTTAAGAAATTACAGGCAGAGGGGGACTGGGTGGCTGCCAGACAGACAAGACGGTCAAGGCTGCAGGGCATTCTGGAGGGTGAGGGTGCACAGCCAGAGGTCATGGTCCACATTGGTACCAATGACATAGGAAGAAAGAGGGACGAGTTCTGCAGGCTGAGTTTAGGGAGTTAGGAACGAGATTAGCAAGCAGGACCTCAAAGGTAGTAATCTCCAGTTTACTCCCAAGGCCACATGCCAGTGAGTATAGAAATAGGAAAATACACCAGATGAATGCATGGCTGGAGAGATGGTGCAGGAGGGAGGGCTTCAGATTTCTGGAGAATGTGGGACCTGTACAAGCCTGCAGGTCTACACCTGAACAGGACTGGGACAAATATCCTTGCGGGAAGGTTTGCTAGTGCTGTTGGGGATGGTTTAAACTAGCTTGGTAGGGGGATGGGAACCTGAGCGCAGTCTTCGATAGGACAATTTCAGGGCAGGGAACAGGAGGCAGAAAATTAGCGAGTGACTCTGAAAGAAGAAGCAAAAAGGTTAAAAAGTGTGCAGCACAGGAATAAAGGGTACTTATTTAAATGCAAGGATTATAATAAATAAAGCCGATGAGCTGAGGGCACAGATGGACACGTGGCAACATGATATCGTTGCTATAACAGAAACTTGGCTGAAGGAGAGGCAAGAATGGCAACTCAACATCCCTGGAGATAGAGTTTTCAGGCGGGATAGAGAGGGAGAGAAAAAAGGAGGGGGTGTAGCATTATTAGTTAAGAAATCAATAACAGCTTTGAAGAGGGATGATATGCGAAATGAGGCCATATGGGTGAAGCTAAGAAATAAAAAAGGGGCAGCCACACTACGAGGAGTGTGCTATAGACCCCCAAATAGAGAGAGGGAGATAGAAGAACAAATATGTAGGCAAATTTATGAGTGCAAAAATTATATGGCAATAATAGTTGGGGATTTCAACTACCCTAATATCAACTGGGATACAAAAGGGCACTGAGGGGACAAAATTCTTGAACTGTGTTCAACAGAACTTTTAGCCAGCACGTAACTTTTTTTCCCCAAAATATACTTTATTCATAAAGATCTGTGAAAAATACATTACAACAGTTCAAAACTGCACCAAGTTGACATTGCAAAAAGTGCAAAGGAAATCAGTTTTCTTGAATACAGGAGTGAGTTGCTTCACAACCCTTCCATTCCATTTTACATGCCATGTACAGTTTACAGCAAACCCATATTTGGTGCATACAGCCCGAGGGGTTTACCATGGGTCCAGCCCCTCAGTTCACTTTGGTGGGAGGACCTTACACAGTGGTCTTTCCCCATTGAGCCTTTGCAGCGGCTGCCCCAAGCTTTAGTGCGTCCCTCAGCACGTAACCCTGGACCTTGGAATGTGCCAGTCTGCAACACTCGGTCGTGGACAACTCTTTGCGCTGGAAGACCAGCGGGTTTCAGGCAGACCAAAGAGCGTCTTTCACCGAATTGATGGACCTCCAGTAGCAGTTGATGTTTATCTTGGTGTGCGTCCCTGGGAACAGCCCGTAGAGCACAGACTCCTGTGTTAGAGCTGCTTGGGATGAACCTCGACAAAAACCACTGCATCTCTTTCCACACCTGCTTTGCAAAGATATGTTCCAGGAGGTGGGCGACAGTCTCTTCCCCACCACAGCCACCTCGAGGGGAGCATGCGGAGGGGGGTGAGACTCCAGCATGCAGGATGGATCTGACAGAGAGAACCCTTCTCACCACTAGCCAAGCTATGTCTCGGTGCTTGTTTGAAAGTTCTGGTGATGAGGCATTCTGCCAAATTACTTTGGCAGTCTGCTCGGGGAACCATCCGACCGGATACACCATCTCCTTATCCCAAAGGGCCTTGAAGACATTCCGTGCAGACCACTGCCTGATGGATTGGTGGTTAAAGATGTTTTTCCGCAGAAATTTTTCCATGAAGGATAGGTGGTACGGCACAGTCCAACTGGATGGAGTGTTCTGCCGCAATGTGACCAGACCCATCCTTCTTAAAACCGGGGACAGATAAAACCTCAGCACGTAGTGACACTTGGTGTTTGCGTATTGGGACTCTATGCACAGCTTGATGCAGCTGCACACGAGAGTAGTCATCAGGATGAGGGCGACGTTGGGTACATTTTTCCCGCCCTTATCCAGAGGTTTGACCATAGTGTCCCTCCAGACTCGGTCCATTTTAGATCTCCAGATGAAGTGGAAAATGGCTCGGGTGACCGCCACAGTGCAGGAGTGGGGTATGGGCCAGACTTGCGCCACATACAGCAACAGCATGAGTGCCTCGCACCTGATGACCAGGTTCTTACCCACAATGGGGAGAGATCGCTTCTCCCAAATGCTCAGTTTTGTGTACCCTGGCTACCCGCTCCTTCCAGGTTTTGGCATATGCCCCGGCCCTTCCAAACCATATCCCCAGCACCTTCAGGTAGTCTGACCTGATGGTGAAGGGGAAAAAAGGATCGGTCAGCCCAGTTCCCAAAGAACATGGCCTCACTGTTGCCGTGGTTGACTTTGGCTCCCGAGACCAGTTCAAACTGGTCGCAGATGCTCATCAGTCTGGTAACGGATGGTGGGTCTGAGCAGAAGACGGCGACGTCGTCCATGTACTGGGAGGCTTTGACCTGAGTGCCTCCGCTGCCTGGGATTGTCACCCCTCTTATGCCCGCATCCTTCCTAATGGACTCAACAAAGGTTTGATACAGCAAACAAACAAGACAGGGGAGAGAGGACAGCCCTGTCTGACTCTAGATTGGATTGGGAAACATTCTGATTCCCACCCATTGTTGGAGACTGCACTACTGATGTTTGCGTAGAGCAGTTTGATCCAATTGCAGATTCCCTCCCCAAACCCCATTTTGGAGAGCACGTCCGTCATATAGGTGTGCGATATCCTGTCTCCTGGTCCAAGCTGATGAGGCAGGTGTCCACCCTCCTGTCCCGTACATAGTCTCGCGCTACTCAGGGTTACGATTGCCTATCAGAGATCTTCCTGCCAGGTACGGTGCCAGTCTGGTCAGGGTGAATCACCAACTCCAGAACAGACTTGACCCGACTGGCCATGGCTTTGGACAGAATCTTGTAGTCAACATTAAGCAGTGAGATGGGCCAATTTCTGATTTCTGCCTTCTCCCCCTTCTGCTTGTAGATGAGGGTGATGATGTCTTTCCTCATGGATTCTGACATGCTGCCGGCCAGAAGCATACTCTCGTATACTTCTTACAGGTCTGGGCCGACCCAGTCCCACAGAGCCGAATACAACTCAACCAGTAAGCCGTCGCTTCCGGGCGTTCTACTCGTCTCAAAGGACCTGACGGCATTTTTCAGCTCATCCAGAGTTAGCGGTTTGTCCAGTCTCTCCCTCATGCGGTCATGTAAGACCTCCATCATAGATGGCAGGAAGGACTGGGAAGCAATGCTGTCCGTGGGCTTCATGTTGTACAGCCCAGCATAAAAGGATTTGCTGATCCTTAGTATGTCGGACTGCGAAGACGATACCAAGCCATCTTCTTCCTTCAGGCTGCTGATAACAGAGCTCTCTCTGTGTACCTTTTGGAAGAAGTAACGCGAGCACGTCTCATCCTGCTCGATGGAGCGGACTCTGGACCGGAAGATGATCTTGGAGGCCTCCTTGGCAAAGAGCGAGGCCTGCTGGCTCTTCACCTCTTGGAGGTCCTCCTTGACCTCGACCCCCATTGACTGCAACCGGAGCAGATTTTGCATACTTTTCTGGAGTCGGGACATTTCCCTCTGTCTCTCTCTCGCCCTCTGAACACCTTTGTGGATGAAGAACCTCTTGATGTTCTCCTTAATCATTTCCCACCAGTGAACTGGAGACTCAAAGAGGGGTTTCACGGTCCTCCAACCTTTGTAATCCCTTTTGAGTTCCTCAACGTTCTCTGGGGTCAGCAGTGTAGCATTGAGCTTCCACGTCCCTCTGCCAACCCGCTGGTCGTCCTGTAAGTGACAGTCAGCCAGTAAGAGGCAGTGGTCGGAGAAGAACACCGGCTTGACGTCGGTGGATCCGACCGTGACAGCACGGGACACAAACAGGAAGTCAATCCTGGAACGGGCAGACCCGTCCGATCTTGACCATGTGTATCTGCGCTGCGCTCCGTCTGCAGGTTTGCTGAAGACGTTGTGCAGTTTGGCATCTTTAACTGTTTCTATTAGGAATCTGGACGTAGCGTCCAGTTTGCTGGCGTCACTGCTGGATCGTCCAGCCGCATCGATGATGCAGTTGAAATCACCGCCTAGGGTGACCGGCCGGGACATCGCCAGCAGCAGTGGGAGCTGCTGGAAGACGGTCAGCCGCACGCTGCGTTGTACCGGGGCGTACACGTTGATCAACCGGAGCGGAGCGTTGTTGTACATCACGTCTGCTACGAGGAGGCGACCGCCCACCATCTCCTTAACTTCGGAGATGGTGAACTTACCTCCCCGCAGCAGAATACCCAGGCCGGAGGAACGGCAATCATTACCCCCGACCAGATCGATGGCCCTTGGGGCCACCATCGCGACCACTGCCTGTAGGTGCTGAGGTGTGGTATTCCACACTCCTGCAGGAACAGTAGGTCAGCTTTGACCTTGGCAAGGTAATCCAAGGTTGAAACACATCGCGTAGTAGATTTAATGCTACGCACATTAATGGAAGCAATTCTTACACCCATTTTTTAAAGTTAGTAATGAAGCTGTGCAAGTGGAGGAAGTAACAGTGGGTGCCCATTTTGGATATAGTGACCATAATTCAGTAAGTTTTAGTATAATCACGGAAAGGGACAAAGTTAAAGCAGCAGTAAGAGTTCTAAATTGGGGGAAGGTGAATTTTAAGAAGCTGAGAGGTGACCTGGCAGAAGTGAACTGGAACAGCGACTTGAAGGAAAATCAGTGGCAAACCAGTGGGAGGCATTCAAAAGTGAGATTCTACAGGCATGTCCCCAAAAAGAGAAAGGGTGGTACTGCCAAATCTATAGCACCACCCCCCCCGCCCCACCCCACAACACCCAGTTATCTAGAAGCTTACAGGGTAAGTTAAAGCAGAAAAAGAAAGTGAATGATGATCAGAAAAATCTTAATACTCCAGAAAGCCTGGAGTATAGAAAGTGCAGGGGTGAAGTAAAAAGGAAATTAGAAAAGCAAAGAGGACATGAAAATTATTGGTAGGTAAATTCAAGGAAAACTCAAAGTTGTTTTAACAGTACATTCAGAGCAAGAGGATAACTAAGGAAAGGGTAGGACCTATCAGTGATGTACAAGGGAACTTATGCATGGATGCAGAAGATGTGGACAGGGCTCTTAATGAGTTTTTTGTCTCTGTCTTCACAAAGGAGAGGGTTGATGTAGACATTGTAGTTAAAGAAGAGGAGTGTGAAATATTCGATTCGATAAGCATAATGAGAGAAGTGTGAAGCGGAATGCAGACTGGTTTCAATCTCACATCGAAGGCTGGAACCTGTCATAGCTGCTAAGCGCATTGCACTGCTGAACTACAAGAAAGCCCCCAGCGAGTTAACATCCGTAGCACTTACAGCAGCCAGAAGCACTGCACAAAGTTCAGCCAGGCACTGCGCAAATGACTACTGGCAACACCTATGCAGTCATAGTCAGCTGGCCTCTGACACCGGAAATATCAGAGGAATGTATGATGGCATTAAGACGGCTTTTGGGCCAAACATCATGAAGATTGCCCCCCTCAAATCTAAATCAGGGGACACAATCACTGACCAACACAAGCAAATGGACCGCTGGGTGGAACACTACCTAGAACTGTACTCCAGGGAAAATGTTGTCATTGAGACCGCCCTCAATGCAGCCCAGTCACTGCCAGTCATGGATGAGCTGGACGTACAGCCAACAAAATCGGAACTCAGTGATGCCATTGATTCTCTAGCCAGCGGAAAAGCCCCTAGGAAGGACGGCATTACCCCTGAAATCATCAAGGGTGCCAAGCCTGCTATACTCTCAGCACTGTATGAACTGCTTTGCCTGTGCTGGGACGAGGGAGCAGTACCGCAGGACATGCACGATGCCAATATCATCACCCTCTATAAGAACAAGGGTGACCGCGGTGACTGCAACAACTACCGTGGAATCTCCCTGCTCAACATAGTGGGGAAAGTCTTTGCTCGAGTTGCTTTAAACAGGCTCCAGAAGCTGGCTGAGCGTGTCTACCCTGAGGCACAGTGTGGCTTTCGAGCAGAGAGATCCACCATTGACATGCTGTTCTCCCTTCGACAGCTACAGGAGAAATGCCATGAACAACAGATGCCCCTCTACGTTGCTTTCATTGATCTCACCAAAGCCTTTGACCTGGTCAGCAGATGTGGTCTCTTCAGACTACTAGAAAAGATCGGATGCCCACCAAAGCTACTAAGTATCATCACCTCATTCCATGACAATATGAAAGGCACAATTCAGCATAGCGGCGCCTCATCAGACCCCTTTCCTATCCTGAGTGGCGTGAAACAGGGCTGTGTTCTCGCACCTACACTGTTTGGGATCTTCTTCTCCCTGCTGCCCTCTCATGTGTTCAAGTCTTCAGAAGAAGGAATTTTCCTCCACACAAGATCAGGTGGCAGGTTGTTCAACCTTGCCCGTCTAAGAGCGAAGACCAAAGTACGGCAAGTCCTCATCAGGGAACTCCTCTTTGCTGATGATGCTGCATTAACATCTCACACTGAAGAGTGTCTGCAGAGTCTCATCGACAGGGTTGCGGCTGCCTGCAATATGGGCAGAACTCAGAAATAGGAAGGGTGCGGTAACAATGTTGGGGCTGTACTACAGGCCTCCCAACAGCGAGAGTGAGATAGAGGTACAAATATGTAAACAGATTATGGAAAGATGTAGGAGCAACAGGGTGGTGGTGATAGGAGATTTTAATTTTCCCAACATTGACTGGGATTCACTTAGTGTTAGAGGTCCAGATGGAGCAGAATTTGTAAGGAGCATCCAGGAGGGTTTTCTAGAGCAGTATGTAAATAGTCCAACTCGGGAAGGGGCCATACTGGACCTGGTGTTGGGGAATGAGGCCGGCCAGGTGGTTGAAGTTTCAGTAGGGGACTACTTTGGGAATAGTGATCATAATTCCGTAAGTTTTAGAATACTCATGGACAAAGACGAGAGTGGTCCTAAAGGAAGAGTGCTAAATTGGGGGAAGGCCAACTATACCAAAATTCGGCAGGAGCTGGGGAATGTAGATTGGGAGCAGCTGTTTGAAGGTAAATCCACATTTGATATGTGGGAGGCTTTTAAAGAGAGGTTGATTAGCGTGCAGGAGAGACATGTTCCTGTGAAAATGAGGGATAGAAATGGCAAGATTAGGGAACCATGGATGACAGGTGAAATTGTGAGACTAGCTAAGAGGAAAAAGGAAGCATACATAAAGTCTTGGAGGCTGAAGAAAGACGAAGCTTTGAAAGAATATCGGGAATCTAGGACCAATCTGAAACGAGGAATTAAGAGGGCTAAAAGGGGTCATGAAATATCTTGAGCAAACAGGGTTAAGGAAAATCCCAAAGCCTTTTATTCATATATAAGGAGCAAGAGGGTAACTAGAGAAAGGATTGGCCCACTCAAGGACAAAGGAGGAAAGTTATGCGTGGAGTCAGAGAAAATGGGTGAGATTCTAAACGAGTACTTTGCATCGGTATTCACCGAGGAGAGGGACATGACGGATGTTGAGGTTAGGGACAGATGTTTGATTACTCTAGGTCAAGTTGGCATAAGGAGGGAGGAAGTGTTGGGTATTCTAAAAGGCATTAAGGTGGACAAGTCCCCAGGTCCGGATGGGATCTATCCCAGGTTACTGAGGGAAGCGAGAGAGGAAATAGCTGGGGCCTTAACAGATATCTTTGCAGCATCCTTAAACACGGGTGAGGTCCCGGAGGACTGGAGAATTGCTCAGGTTGTCCCCTTGTTTAAGAAGAGTAGAAGGGAAAATCCAGGTAATTATAGACCGGTGAGCCTGACGTCAGTGGTAGGGAAGCTGCTGGAGAAGATACTGAGGGATAGGATCTATTCCCATTTGGAAGAAAATGGGCTTATCAGTGATAGGCAACATGGTTTTGTGCAGGGAAGGTCATGTCTTACCAACTTAATAGAATTCTTTGAGGAAGTGACCAAGTTGATTGATGAGGGAAGGGCTGTAGATGTCATATACATGGACTTCAGTAAGGCGTTTGATAAGGTTCCCCATGGTAGGCTGATGGAGAAAGTAAAGTCGCATGGGGTCCAGGGTGTACTAGCTAGATGGATAAAGAACTGGCTGGGCAACAGGAGACAGAGAGTAGCAGTGGAAGGGAGTTTCTCAAAATGGAGACGTGTGACCAGTGGTGTTCCACAGGGATCCGTGCTGGGACCACTGTTGTTTGTGATATACATAAATGATTTGGAGGAAAGTATAGGTGGTCTGATTAGCAAGTTTGCAGATGACACTAAGATTGGTGGAGTAGCAGATAGTGAAGGGGACTGTCAGAGAATACAGCAGAATATAGATAGATTGGAGAGTTGGGCAGAGAAATGGCAGATGGAGTTCAATCAGGGCAAATGCGAGGTGATGCATTTTGGAAGATCCAATTCAAGAGTGAATTATCCAGTGAATGGAAAAGTCCTGGGGAAAATTGATGTACAGAGAGATTTGGGTGTTCAGGTCCACTGTTCCCTGAAGGTGGCAACGCAGGTCAATAGAGTGGTCAAGAAGGCATTACGGCATGCTTTCCTTCATCGGACGGGGTATTGAGTACAAGGGTTGGAAGGTCATGTTACAGTTGTATAAGACTTTGGTTCGGCCACATTTGGAATACTGCGTGCAGTTCTGGTCGCCACATTACCAAAAGGATGTGGATGCTTTGGAGAGGGTGCAGAGGAGGTTCACCAGGATGTTGTCTGGTATGGAGGGCGCTAGCTATGAAGAGAGGTTGAGTAGATTAGGATTATTTTCATTAGAAAGACGGAGGTTGAGGGGGGACCTGATTGAGGTGTACAAAATCATGAGAGGTAAAGACAGGGTGGATAGCAAGAAGCCTTTTCCCAGAGTGGGGGATTCAATTACTAGGGGTCATGAGTTCAAAGTGAGAGGGGAAAAGTTTAGGGGGGATATGCGTGGAAAGTTCTTTACGCAGAGGGTGGTGGCTGACTGGAACGCGTTGCCAACAGAGGTGGTAGACGCGGGCACGATAGCGTCTTTTAAGATGTATCTAGACAGATACATGAATGGGCAGGAAGCAAAGAGAGTAGTTGTTATGGGGGACTTTAACTTTCCAAATATCGACTGGAAATACTATAGTTCGAGTACTTTAGATGGGTCAGTTTTTGTCCAGTGTGTGCAGGAGGGTTTTCTGACACAGTATGAAGACAGGCCAACCAGGGGCGATGCCACATTGGATTTGGTACTGGGAAATGAACCTGGCCAGGTGTTAGATTTAGATGTAGGTGAGCACTTTGGTGATAGTGATCACAATTCGGTTAGGTTTACCTTAGCGATGGGCAGGGACAGGTATATACCGCAGGGCAAGAATTATAGCTGGGGGAAAGGAAATTATGATGCGATTAGGCAAGATTTAGGATGCGTAGGATGGGGAAGGAAACTGCAGGGGATGGGAACAATCGAAATGTGGAGCTTATTCAAGGAGCAGCTACTGTGTGTCCTTGATAAGTATGTACCTGTGAGGCAGGGAGGAAGTTGTCGAGCGAGGGAGCCGTGGTTTACTAAAGAAGTTGAAGCGTTTGTCAAGAGGAAGAAGGCGGCTTATGTTAGGATGAGACGTGAAGGCTCAGTTAGGGCGCTTGAGAGCTACAAGCTAGCCAGGAAGGATCTAAAGGGAGAGCTAAAAAGAGCAAGGAGAGGACACGAGAAGTCATTGGTGGATAGGATCAGGGAAAACCCTAAGGCTTTCTATAGGTATATCAGGAATAAAAGAATGACTAGAGTTAGATTCGGGCCAATCAAGGATAGTAGTGGGAAGTTGTGTGTGGAATCAGAGGAGATAGGGGAAGTGTTAAATGAATATTTTGCGTCAGTATTTACAGTAGAGAAAGAAAATGTTGTTGAGAATACTGAGATTCAGGCTACTAGGCTAGATGGGATTGAGGTTCACAAGGAGGAGGTGTTATCAATTTTGGAAAGTGTGAAAATAGATAAGTCCCCTGGGCCAGATGGGATTTATCCTAGGATTCTCTGGGAAGCTAGGGAGGAGATTGCAGAGCCTTTGTCCTTGATCTTTATGTCGTCATTGTCGACAGGAATAGTGCCGGAAGACTGGAGGATAGCAAATGTTGTCCCCTTGTTCAAGAAGGGGAGTAGAGACAGCCCTGGTAATTATAGACCTGTGAGCTTTACTTCGGTTGTGGGTAAAATGTTGGAAAAGGTTATAAGAGACAGGATTTATAATCATCTTGAAAAGAATAAGTTCATTAGAGATAGTCAGCACGGTTTTGTGACGGGTAGGTCGTGCCTCACAAACCTTATTGAGTTTTTCGAGAAGGTGACCAAACAGGTGGATGAGGGTAAAGCAGTGGATGTGGTGTATATGGATTTCAGTAAGGCGTTTGATAAGGTTCCCCACGGTAGGCTATTGCAGAAAATACGGAAGTATGGGGTTGAAGGTGATTTAGAGCTTTGGATCAGAAATTGGCTAGCTGAAAGAAGACAGAAGGTGGTGGTTGATGGCAAATGTTCATCCTGGAGTTTAGTTACTAGTGGTGTACCGCAAGGATCTGTTTTGGGGCCACTGCTGTTTGTCATTTTTATAAATGACCTGGATGAGGGTGTAGAAGGGTGGGTTAGTAAATTTGCGGATGACACGAAGGTCGGTGGAGTTGTGGATAGTGCCGAAGGATGTTGTAGGGTACAGAGGGACATAGATAGGCTGCAGAGCTGGGCTGAGAGATGGCAAATGGAGTTTAATGCGGAAAAGTGTGAGATGATTCACTTTGGAAGGAGTAACAGGAATGCAGAGTACTGGGCTAATGGGAAGATTCTTGGTAGTGTAGATGAACAGAGAGATCTTGGTGTCCAGGTGCATAAATCCCTGAAGGTTGCTAACCAGGTTAATAGGGCTGTTAAGAAGGCATATGGTGTGTTAGCTTTTATTAGTAGGGGGATCGAGTTTCGGAGCCATGAGGTCATGCTGCAGCTGTACAAAACTCTGGTGAGACCGCACCTGGAGTATTGCGTGCAGTTCTGGTCACCGCATTATAGGAAGGATGTGGAAGCTATGGAAAGGGTGCAGAGGAGATTTACTAGGATGTTGCCTGGTATGGAGGGAAGGTCTTACGAGGAAAGGCTGAGGGACTTGAGGTTGTTTTCGTTGGAGAGAAGGAGGAGGAGAGGTGACTTAATAGAGACATATAAGATAATCAGCGGGTTAGATAGGGTGGATAGTGAGCGTCTTTTTCCTCGGATGGTGATGGCAAACACAAGGGGACATAGCTTCAAGTTGAGGGGTGATAGATATAGGACAGATGTGAGAGGTAGTTTCTTTACTCAGAGAGTAGTAAGGGCGTGGAACGCCCTGCCTGCAGCAGTAGTAGATTCGCCAACTTTAAGGGCATTTAAGTGGTCATTGGATAGACATATGGATGAAAATGGAATAGTGTAGGTCAGATGGTTTCACAGGTCGGCGCAACATCGAGGGCCGAAGGGCCTGTACTGCGCTGTAATGTTCTATATTCTATATTATACAGTTCCAATTGGCTCAGTGACAGGAAACAAAGAGTAGTGGTCGACAGATGTTTTTGTGAATGGAAAGCTGTTTCCAGTGGTGTTCCACAGGGCTCAGTGTTGGGTCCCTTGTTGTTTGTGGTATATATTAATGATTTAGACTTAAATGTGGGAGGCATGATTGGGATTTGCTGATGATACAAAAATTGGCCATGTAGTTGATAGTGAAGAGGATAGCTGTAGACTCCAGAATGATATCAATGGTTTGGTTGAGTGGGCAGAAAAGTGGCAAATGGAATTCAATCCAGATAAGTGTGAGGTAATGCATTTGGGAAGAGCAAATAAAGCGAGGGAATACACAATAAACCGGAGGATATTGAGAGGGGTAGAAGGACTGAGAGACCTTGGAGTACATGTCTATAGGTCCCTGAAAGTGGCAGGACAGGTAGAGAGTAGTGAAGAAGGCATATGGCATGCTTTCCTTTATTAGCCGAGGTACAGAATACAAAAGCAGGAATGTAATGCTGGAACTGTATAAAACACTGGTTAGGCCACAGTTGGAGTATTGTGTACAGTTCTAGTCACCACATTACAGAAAAGGACATAATTGCTCTGGAGAGCGTACAGAGGAGATTTACAAAAATGTTCGCAGGGCTCAAAAATTGCAGCTATGAGGACAGATTGAATAGGCTCAGGTTGTTTTCCTTAGAACAGGGCAGGCTGAGGGGTGACTTAATAGAGGTATACAAAATTGTGAGGGGCCTAGATAGAGTAGTCAGGAGGACCTGCTTCCCCTCGCGGAGAGGTCAATTATCAGGGGGCACAGATTTAAGGTGATTGGTGGAAGGATTAGAGGGGACATGAGGAAAAACGTTTTCACCCAGAGGATGGTGGGTGTCTCAAATTCATTGCCAGGAACAGTGGTGGAGGCAGAAACCCTCAATTCTTTTAAAAAGGTACCTGGACATGCATCTGAAGTACTGTAGCTGGTAAGGCTATGGACCAGGTGCTGGAAAGTGGGATTAGATTGGGTGGCTATGGTATTGGAGGGCAGTGTATGCTTGTACCTGTGCAACTGGAGTGCAACCTAGCTTCGGGACCCGCGACTGTAGGGATTGTCCCTAGTCATAGTCATAGAGAGATATCGCATTGAAACAGGTCCTTCGGCCCACCGAGTCTGTGCTAACCATCAACCACCCATTTATGCTAATCCTACATTAATCCCATATTCCCTACCACATCCCCACCTTCCCTCAATCCTCCTACCTACACTTGGGGCAATTTACAATGGCCAATTTACCTATCAACCTGCAAGTCTTTGGCTGAAGGAGGAAATTGGAGCACCCAGTGGAAACCCACACAGTCACAGGGAGAACTTACAAACTCCACACAGGCAGTACCCAGAACCGAACCCAGGTCACTAGAGCTGTGAGTCTGCGGTGCTACCCACTGTGCCACCCTTAGTTTGCCTGTGGATGTGGTTGACCTGCTCCTCGGTAATGATCTGGCACAGGTGAAGGTGGTAGTCCCCCCCCAGTCGTGAAAGAATGACCTCAGGAGGTCAGAGAGACAGGGCAGTGGCAGCAGATGGTCCCCTGCCAAGTCCCTGAATGTGTAGTGGGTCAGGCCCTGATCAAACCAGCTCCCCCAGAGGAGACTCCATTGGCATGGCAGGCAAATAACCATGAGGTCTGCATGTCCAAGACTTACTTTGGAAAGTTAGGAGACCCAGGGAATGAATTAAATTGATTTTCCCTAGCTGAGGCTCAGCGAGCCGACCCAGTATTGCAAGAGTTAGCACAGGCTGCCCAGTTTGAAAGTGAAGCAGAGGGAGTCCCTGATTGCTATTGTTTAAAGAATGAGGTACTGATGAGGAAATGGAGTTCTCCTCACAGACCTGAGAGCAAGGAGTGGACAGTAGTTCAGCGGTGCCACAGAGGTACCGGGGAGAAATATTCAGAAGGGCCCACGAGACTACAGTGGCTGTACATGCTGGTATATGAAAGACCAAAGCCCGCATAAGACAGCAGTTTGACTGGCCAAAACCCCACAAAGATGTGGTGGAGTGCTGCAGGAGTTGCCACATGTGTCAGGTTGACGGGTAACCCCAACCTAAAGTGAGACCTGCACCCCAAAGTCCTGTACTGATGTTAGGAACACCCTCCAGCAGAGGGCTGGTGAACTGTAAGGGACCCCTGCAGAGAACAAAAGGTACAGGCTGGCACATGGCTGGCTAAAGTTTAGAAAGAAAAGGGGAAAAAGTGACCAAGAGGGTTGGTTAAAGGAAGTCCGGGAAGAATCCTGGATGAAAACCCTTATGGTCTGGTCAACAATCCCTAAAAAAATGTGAAAAGTCAGACTCCACATCCTCCTATGTAAATGCAGACTCTAGAAGCACCCCACCAGAGTTGCTAACAGCATTTACAGGAATCTGCAGAGACAAAGAGAGACCTCTAGGGGGCAGAGAAATCATGAGGGTGATGCCCCACCTAGTCGAAGTGTCACAGGAGAATGCAGTTTAGTCTGTACAAATACCTGCAGGTAGGAGTTTCCCAGAGAACAAAGGGGAGAGTAACAGAGACTCCTCCCCCACAGAGGAAAAGGGAACCACCCAAAAGTGAAGCTGAAAGTTTTTGCATGAATCAGGGAGTTCAGGATAGACCCGCACCACCCCCCCCCAACTCTCCTGAGGAAAAAAGAGCAAATTAAAGCAGCCCTGGCACCCAGAAAAAGACCATTTTTAATAAGCTTTTAAGATTGGTGAATGAATGGAAATGAATGAGAGAAATGCATGGTTTTTCTTTCTGTATCTTACATTTCTCTCAAACTCTGTAATGAAATGTGCCGTTTTTCCTCAAATCGCATTTCATTCCCCTGGGTGTGGAGGTGTCAGGCAAACCCCTGACCTGCCAAGACTGAGGCACCCATTATTTCGCCACATGAACATTAAAACTTAAAATTGCAAGCCCCTGACTGGAAAGACATTTTTGTATAGTAACTAGCAGTTTTGGAACAAAAGGGACCCAGTTGTTGGTTCCCCAATACACAGAAGAATTGGTCAAACCAGTTCTAGTCACGTGACTAGCTGGCTGGATTTTTTTTGAATTTGAACTTCCAACAAAGAATTTGAATGGAGACAATGCCGTGTGCTCATGGAGTAAAGATATCTTTTAGAACTGAAGCAAGAATTACCGCCTCCTCTCTGCCTGCTTCCATCTCCTTCCCAAGGAACTGAATCTTGTGAAAACACATGAAAATCAAAGAGATAAAAGTTTCCTCCGTGAACAAGGTTTTAAGACAACCACTGGACCCCAACTAAAAGCAAGACTACTTACAAAAGGACTACAGTGAGCTCGAAGCACCGTAACAAGATATTGCCCCGAACCCTCTCTACTATATTTTCCTCTTATCTTTTCTGTTCCTATCTGCATGTGTATACTGCGTGTGTATGCTAGCATGGGTGTGTCATATATCCATAGACATGAACCGGATTAGAGCTTAAGGTTTAATAAATTTCATCTTCTTTAAGCCAAAGAAAGCCTGTTTGTGCTCATTTCTTTGCCTTATAATTGGAAAGTTGTGAACAAGAATTCACAAGAGGGGAGCTCAAACCACAGTGCATTTAAAATTAAACCCTATTACACTAAGACCAGGTTAAGATAGTAAAAGACCCCTAGACACATTTCTCACCTGGTCGTAACACCTGTCTATCCCTTTAAATATTTTGTAGGTTTCAATGAGATCACCTCTCATTCTTCAAAACTCTCGAGAATACAGGCCCAGTTTCCCCAATCTCTCTTCATAGGACAGTTCCGCCATCCCGGGAACAAGTCAAGTTAACCTTCATTGCACTCCCTCTATGGCAATAATATCCTTCCTATGGTAAGGGGACCAAAACTGCACACTACTCCAGGTGCGGTCTAACCAAGGTTCTATACAATTGAAGCAAGACTTCGCTACTCCTGTACTCAAATCCTCTTGTGATAAAGGCTAACATACCAGTAGCTTTCTTAATTGCTTGCTGCATCTGCATGTTAGCTTTCAGTGACTTATTGACAAGGACACCCAGGTCCCTTTGTACATCTACACTTTCTAATCTCTTAGCATTTAAGAAATATTCTGCACATCTATTCGTCCTACCAAAATGGGTAACCTCACATTTTTCCACATTATATTCCATCTGCCACATTCTTGCCCAGTCACTACATCTGTCCAAATCCACTTGAAGCTGCTTTGCATCTTCCTCACGACACACATTCCCACCTAGTTTTGTGTCATCCACGAACTTGGAAATATTACATTTGGTCCCCACATCCAGATCATTGATATATACTGTGAACAGCTGGGGCCCAAGTACCGATCCTTGCAGTATTCCATTCGTCACAGCCTGCCAATGCAAGAATGACCCATTTATTCCCACTTTCTGTTTTCTGCCTGTTAACCAATCCTTAATCCATGCAATGTGCTTTAATTTTGCTAACCAACCACCTGTGGGGGACTTCATCAAAAGCCTTCTGAAAATCCAAGTATACTACATCCAATGACTCCCTTTATCAATTCTGTTAGTAACATCCTCAAAAAACTCCAACAGGTTTGTCAAACATGATTTCCCTTTCATAAGTCCATGTTGACTATGCCCAATCAGATCATTATTATCAAAGTGTCCATTTATCACATCCTTTACAATAGATTCTAACATTTTCCCTCCTACTGATGTAAGGCTAACAGGTCTGTAGTTCCCTGTTTTCTCTCTCCCTCCCTTCTTAAATAGTGGGGTGACATTTGTTATCTTCCAATCTGCAGGAACTGTTCCAGAATCTATGGAATTTTGGAAGATGATCATCAATTCATCCATTATCTCTATAGTTACCTCTTTCAACACTCTGGGATGTAGAATATCAGGTCCTGGGGACTTATCAACCTTCAGCCCCATTAATTTCTCCAATACAACCTTCTTACTGATACTAATTTCGTTCAATTACTAGTCCCTTGGATCTCTAATTCTGGAAGATTTCTTGTATCTTCCTCAGTGAAGACAGACACAAAGTAATCATTTAGCTTCTCAAAGTAGAAAGTGGAGGGGTGAAATCCAAAAGGAAATTAGGAAAGCAAAGAAAGGGCATGAAAGAATATTGGCAAGAAAAATCAAGGTCAACGCAAAGATGTTTTATCAATACATTAAGAGTAAGAGGATAATTAAGGAGAGAGTAGGGCCCACAAAAGACCAAAAAGGTAACCTATGTTTAGGGGCTGAAGATGTTGGTATGGTTCTGAATGAATACTTTGCACCCATCTTCACAAAAAAGGGGGCAGATATTGTAGTTAAGGAGGAGCAGTGTGACGTACTGGATATGATAAACATAGGGAGAGAGGAAGTATTAATGGGATTAGCATCCTTGAAAATTGAAAGATCACCAGGGCCGGATGAAATGTAGCCCAGGCTGTTAAAAGCAGCAAGAGAATAAATAGCAGAAGGTCTGACCCTCATTTTTCCAGTCCTCACTGGATACAGGTGCAGTGCTGGAAGATTGGAGAACTGCTAACGTACCTCTGTTTAAAAAGGGAGCAAGGGATAGACCGAATAATTACAAGCCAGTCAGTCTAACCTCAGTAGTGGGAAAATTATTGGAGTCTATTATGAGACACCTGATAAACTGTCACTTAGAAAGGCACAGGTTAATCAAGGATAGTCAGCATGGATTTATTCAGGGAAGATCTTCTTTGACTAACGATTGAATTTTTTGAAGAAGTAACAAAGAAGATAGATGAGGGTAGCGCAGTTGAAGTGGTCTAAATGGATTTTAGCAAGGCTTTTGACAACGTCCCACATGGCAGATTGGTTAAAAAAATAAAATCTCATAATATCAGGGAAATGCAGCAAGGTGGATACAAAATTGGCTCAGTGGCAGGAAACAAAGGGTAATTGTTGACGGTGTTTTTGTGACTTGAGGGCTGTTTCCAGTGGCATTCCGCAGGGCTCAGTACCGAGTCCTCTGCTTTTTGTGGTATATATTAACGATTTGGATGTAAATGTAGGGAGTATGATCAAGAAGTCTGCAGATGACAAAGATTGGCTGTGTGGTAGATAGCGAGGAGGATGGCTGTGGACTGCAAGAAAATATTGATGGTCTGGTCAGATGGGCAGAAAAGTGGCAAATGGAATTCAACTTGGAGAAGTGTGAGGTGATGCATTTGGGGAGGTCAAACAAGGCAAAGGAATACACAATGGGAAAATACTGAGAAGTGTAGAGGAAGTAAGGGCCCTTGGAGTGAATGTCCACAGATCCTTGAAGGTAGCAGGACAGATCGGTAAGGTGGTTAAGAAGGCATATGGAATCCTTTCCTTTATTAGCCGAGGTATAGAATATAAGAGCAGGGAGGTTATGCTGGAACTGCATAACTCATTGGGGGTAGGCTACAACTTGAGTACTGTGCGCAGTTCTGGTCACCTCATTACAGAAAGGATGTAATTGCACTAGAGAGGATACAGAGGAGATTTACGAGGATGTTGCCAGGACTGGAAAAATGCAGCTATGAGGAAAGATTGGAGAGACTGGGGTTGTTCTCCTTGGAACAGAGAAGGCTGAGGGGAGATGATTGAAATGTACAAAATTTTGAGGGGCCTGGATAGAGTGGAGGTCTTAGCAGAGAGGTCAGTGACAAGGGGGGGCATAGATTTAAAGCGATTGGCAGAAAAATTAGAGGGGAGGAAAGAAAAAACTTTTTCACCCAGAGGGTGGTGGGGGTCTGTAAATCACTGACTGAAAGGGTAGTTGAGGCAGAAACACTCAGCTCAGGGAATGCACCTCAAGTGCCATAATCTGCAGGGCTATGGACCAAATGCTGGAAGGTGGGATTAGAATGGGTGAATTGTTTTTTCGGCCGGCACAGACACAATAGGCCATGTGACCTCTTTCTGTCCCTTAAATTTTCTATGATTCTCTGCCATTTCTTTATTCCCCATTATAAATTCTCCTGACTCTGCCTGTAATGGACCCGCATTTGTCTCAGCCAAATGTTTCCTTTTTGCATACCTATAGAAGCTCTTACAGTCTGTTTTTATGTTTTTTTGCTAGTTTACCTTCATATTCTATTCTCCCTTTCTTTATCAGTTTCTTGGTCCTCCTTTGCTGTATTCTAAAATCTTCCCAATCCTCAGGTTTACTACTATTTCTGGCATCTTTATAGGCCTTTTCTTTTAATCTTATACAATCTTTAACTTCTTTTGTTAGCTTACATTGACTGCATATACTTTTGGGGCTTTTTGTGCCTTGAAGGAATGTATAGTTTCTGTAAACTATGTAATAATTCTTTGGAGACAGTGCATAGACAATGGATAGTCACGCCTTTTAATGTATTTTCCCAATCCATCTCAGCAAATTTGCCCCTCATACCTTCATAATTTCCTTTGTTTAAATTTAACCCCCTGGCTTCAGATTGAACTATCTCACTTTCAAACTTCATGTAAAATTCTATCATATTATGGTCACTCATCCCTAAAAGTTCTTTTATAACAAGATTAATTAGCCCTTTCTCATTACATAATACTAGTTCTCTAGTCGGTTCCTTAACCTACTGCTCTAGAAAACCATCCCTAACACTCCAGAAACTCGTCCTCCACAGCATTAGTGCTCATTAGGTTTACCCAGTCTATGTGCAGATTGAAGTCACCCATAATTACTGTATTACCCATGCTACATGCTTCTCTAATCTCCTGATTAATACTGTGCCCCACACTACCACTACTGTTTGGTGGCCGATAAACAATTCCTACCAATCTTTGTTGTCCCTTGCTGTTTCTTCACTCCACTCAAACAGATTCCACATTTTGTTCTTCCGATCTGAGATCCTCCCTGACTAATGTACAGATCCCATCCCTTATTACCAGCGCATAACCACCTCCTTTTCCTTTTTTTCTTGTCCTTCCTAAATGTCGAATATCCGTGAATATTTAGTTCCCAGTCTTGGTCACTCTGTAGCCACATTTCCATAATGGCAATTAAATCATACCCATTTACCTCTATTTGTGCCTTTAAATCATCTACCTTGTTGCGAATGCTACGTGCATTCAGGTAGAGTGCCTTTAATCTTGTCTTCTGAGGGCAGTAACAGCTTTTCAGGGTGTGAGTACAAGAAGAAAGGAGATGCAGTGAAGTCTTTCCTGATTTATGGACAGTCCTGCCAAGAGGCAAAAGGAAGGCTTGATGCTGCTGAGGCAAAGGTAGAATCCTACAGAAAGTACAAGATATGTGATGGAGAGTTTCATCTTGGCATTCCTAATGAAATCATTAAATTTATACTAGCACTGCAGTGACGTCCAGGAGAAAATGCTGATCACAATCGCATGTAGTGCCAAATCTTGCCATTTTCCTCGGTACCTGCTGACCATGTATGGAAAAGGGGAGCTTTCTATTGTGAACTCGCTCCGACAGTATCTCCACAACTGTATCTGAAACCCCGTTTCTCGCTCCACAGATGCTGCTAGACTTGTTGAGTATTTCCAGTACTTTGTTTTTATTTCAGATTTCCAGCATCCACAGTATTCTGCTTTTATTGTATCTGAAACCGCTGGGCAGTGCTCCATCTCTTCTTGCCCGGACACATCTTCATCAGCTCCACAATGCTGCATCCCTGTTTTGGTTGCTTCAGACTCTTTAAAACCTACAGCAGCAACCAATTTCCTGCCTCCCATAGAGAGCAAGCTTTGTGGTGGCAGTTTGCTTCAATGATGCATAGGAGAGGGATGACCTGAAAACTGGATAGCGCCCTAGCTAAGTCTTCCAGACTCCCTTCTGGGAGATGAAAATTACCTCTAGTAATTTTTTAAAAAATTTCCTTATTGCTGCTTCCTCCTCCTTCAAGACACTCCTTAAAACCTACCTCTGTGACCAAGCTTTTGGTCATCTGTCCTAATAATGCCTTAACGGCTTTGTGTCAAATTTTGTTTGCTAGCACTCATGAAGCACCTTGGGACATTTACTACATTAAAGGCACTATAGCAATGCAAGTGTTTATGTTGCATTGTGTAATCTTCTTGGAGTGAGGGAGTATTTCATTGTTGAAGGTATCTTTTACTGGATGAGATGTTTGCTCCATCTGCCCTCTCAGATGGAGATGAAAGATTTCATAGCACTATTTTGAAGAAGAGCAAGGGAGTTATTCCTGGTGTCCTGGCCAACATTTATCCCTCAATCTACATCACCAAAAAAAATAGATTAACTGGTCATTATTACAAGGCTGTTTGTGGGAGCTTGCTGTGTGCAAACTGCTGTTGCGTTTCCTACATTACAACAGTGACTACACTTCAAAAGAACTTAATTGGCTGTGAAGAGCTTTCGGAGGCGCTGAAGTTGTGCAAGGCACTACATAAATGCAAGTTTTTCTTTTAGGGGACGGCCCTAGCCCTTAGTTGTACCATGCATGTTTCTAACCACAAACACTTGGAATACAGAATTTGTGTAACAAATGATCTGATATTACAAAAATTATAACGTAAATTGGCTTGCGATTTCTTCAGTTCCACCTTAAAACTACAAAATGTTTAAGGACTATTCAAACTTGCTTACATATTTTGATGATATATATTTTAATACTGAAACTGAACTTGTATTTTTCTGACAGAGGGAAATGCCACTTGCAAATGCTGTATTCTGGACTGCACGAAAAGGAAACGTGACTCTCTTGAGGCTGCTTTTAAACAGCGGTCGAATGGATGCAGACTGCAGAGACAGTGTATGGTCAATGAATGCATGCCAACAGCACTTGAAGTGTATCCCCTTTCCCATAAACCATTGTGGTAGGGGTTACAGCAAAGCTTTCAAAATAGAATACTTTTTCCATGTGTTTTTTTTAACTGCATGCATTGTCTGCTAACTCCATTCGATTCATGGGTGATTTCAGTAAATATCCCAACCTTCCATCCAGTTTTTGATTAATATTTTCTTATTGGCAGCTTGGGACCACTGCTCTAATGGTAGCTTCATACTGTAATCATAAGGATTGTGTTCGGGAACTGATTCTGCAAGGAGCAGACATCAATATCCAAAGAGAGGTAATGCGTAGCAAGCGTTACTATAATGGCTGAATGTGAACTAAGAACTATTCATCCAGGAACATTTATCGTACAAGATGGAGATAATCTCAGCCAAATGAATGTTTTGTTGTGCAGGAAAGGAAAAGACTGTAAGGTGACCTAAATAGAAGTCTCCAAATTATGAAGGGGTTTTGATATGGTAGGCGGAGAGTAGGCATTTCCAATTTTTGAGGGATGAGAGAACCAAAACTAAGGACTGTAAGTTTAAGATAGGTCACTAATTAATCCAATAGAGAATTCAGGAGAAATTTCTTTACCCAGAGAGTGGTGAGAATGTGGAACACGGAGTGGTTGCAGCGAATGGTATAGATGCATTTTAAAGAAGCTAGCCAAGCACGAGGGCAAAAGGAATAGAAGGATATGCGGGTAGGGCAAGATGAAGTAAGGTGGAAGGAGGCTCGTGTGGAGCATAAATACTGACATAGACCTATTGGGCTGAGTGGCCTCTTTGTGTGCTGTAAATTCTATGTAATTTAATGAGTTCACAACTCACTTTTTCTTCCTGCCTTGATTTTCTGAAATGTGGAATTTCCTCTGGAGTTCTTACGATTGGCCAGTTAACTGCAGCAAAAGGATCGGCACAAACTCTTGTTTACTGCATCTCTACAGGCTTCTGCTAAAGCCAAGGAAGCTGATCAGGATAACCCCCACCCCCACCCCCAGCAAAAGGAAATTCCCAGCAATATGGCTTGAATGAAGCTAGAGGAAAACATCTGTCAATGTGGGAATAAATTAACATTTGCAATTAGGAACAGCAACAGCAATTCAAACTTAATTAAATCAGTAAAAAAACAACCTAGTTAGAGCTGATAAAAGATTGAGAGCAGTAGCTGTTTTATGCTGAGTGTATTAATGTCCTTTTTCTCCCCCCAGTCAGGTTCTACAGCTTTATACTTTGCTGCCCAACAAGGAAATGATACAATTGTGAAATTTCTTTTGGAGTATGGAGCCTCGACTGAACTATCAACTAAAGTAAGAGAACTAACCATCTGTAATCAGATGGAAACTAGTGATATATCTCCCATAACTGGAAGTCAGTAATGATTGATGCTTATATTGTTCAAGGCTGAATTTTGTGTAATTTATCTAAAGCTCAGAAAAAAAAACACTAACTTTATGTTGCAGATTAAAGCTGCTAATATGGCCCACTGTGGTTTGTATATGTGCACAAATAGGTAAAGGTGGCAGGGTAGGTTGAGAAAGCAGTTAAGAACATAAGAACTAGGAGCAGTAGGCAATTCAGCCCCTCAATACAATCATGGCTGATCTAATCTCAGCCTCAACCCCACTTTCCTGTTTATTTATTTAGAGATACAGCACTGAAACAGGCCCTTCGGCCCACCGAGTCTGTACCGACCAACAACCACCCATTTATACTAACCCTACTAACTCTCTAGATGCAGAAATCAACAAGCGCATGGAAAAGGCTTCCACTGCTATGTTCAGACTGGCCAAGAGAGTGTGGGAAAATGGCGCACTGACACGGAACACAAAAGTCCGAGTGTATCAGGCCTGTGTCCTCAGTACCTTGCTCTATGGCAGCGAGGCCTGGACAACGTATGTCAGCCAAGAGCGACGTCTCAATTCATTCCATCTTCGCTGCCTCCGGAGAATACTTGGCATCAGGTGGCAGGACCGTATCTCCAACACAGAAGTCCTCGAGGCGGCCAACATCCCCAGCTTGTACACACTACTGAGTGAGCGGCGCTTGAGATGGCTTGGCCATGTGAGCCGAATAGAAGATGGCAGGATCCCCAAAGACACATTGTACAGCGAGCTTGCCACTGGTATCAGACCCACCGGCCGTCCATGTCTCCGCTTTAAAGACGTCTGCAAACGCGACATGAAATCCTGTGACATTGATCACAAGTCGTGGGAGTCAGTTGCCAGCGTTCGCCAGAGCTGGCGGGCAGCCATAAAGACGGGGCTAAAATGTGGCGAGTCGAAGAGACTTAGCAGTTGGCAGGAAAAAAGACAGAGGCGCAAGGGGAGAACCAACTGTGTAACAGCCCCGACAAACAAATTTCTCTGCAGCACCTGTGGAAGAGCCTGTCACTCTAGAATTGGCCTTTATAGCCACTCCAGGCGCTGCTTCACAAACCACTGACCACCTCCAGGCGCGTATCCATTGTCTCTTGAGATAAGGAGGCCAAAGAAGAAGACAATAATCCCATATTCCCTACCACCACTAGGGGCAATTTACAACAGCCAATTTACCTATCACCTGCAAGTCTTTGGCAGTGGGAGGAAACCGGAGCACCCGGCGAAAATCCACACGGTCACAGGGAGAACTTGCAAACTCCCCACAGGCGGTACCCAGAATCGAACCCGGGTCGCTGGAGCCGTGAGGCTGCGGTGCTAGCCACTGCACCGCTGTGCCGCACTGTTAAGGCATATGGGATCCTGGGTTCTATAAATAGAGGCATAGGGTACAAAAGCAAGGAAGTTATGGTGAAATAAAAACAAGAAATGCTGGAAATACTCAGCAGGTCTGGCAGCATCTGTGGAGAGAGAAGCAGAGTTAACGTTTTGGGTCAGTGACCCTTCTTCGGAAGTTATGGTGAACTTTATAAAACACTGGCTCAGCCTCAACTGAAGTATTGAGAATAATTCTGGACACCACAGTTTAGGAATTATGTGAAGGCATTAGAGAGGGTGCAGAAAAGTTTTGTAATGGTTCCAGGGATGAGGGATTTCAGTTACATGGATAGATATGTGAAGCTGGGACTGTTCCCCTTACAGAGACAGTTGAGGAGATTTGATAGACGTGTTCAAAATCATGAGAGGTCTGGACAGAGTAGATAGGGAAAAACTATTTCCATTGGTGGAAGGGTCGCAGCCCAGAAGACACTGATTTAAAGTAATTGGCAAAAGAACCAGAAGTGACACGAGGAAAATATTTTTTATGCAGCGAGTGGTTAGGACCTGGAATGCACTGCCTGACAGTGTGGTGGAGGCAAATTCAATCATGGTTTTCAAAAGGGAACTGGATAAGCACCTGAAGAGAAAAGATTTGTAGAGCTACAAGGAGGGGGAGTAGGACTAGCTGAGTTGCTCTTGCAGAAAGCCAGCATGGCCACAACAGACCAAATGGCCTCCTTCTAAGCTGTAACTATTTGATGATTCTAAAATCATTGGTATACCATGCACTTTTATATGAATATGGAAATGACAGGCAGTTAAAGATCAGCTGATCCATCAAGCCTGCTCCATACCAGGGCGGCACAGTGGCGCAGTGGTTAGCACTGCAGCCTCACAGCTCCAGGGACCCGGGTTCGATTCTGGGTACTGCCTGTGCGGAGTTTGCAAGTTCTCCCTGTGTCTGCGTGGGTTTCCTCCGGGTGCTCCGGTTTCCTCCCACATGCCAAAGACTTGCAGGTTGATAGGTTAATTGGCCATTATAAATTGCCCCTAGTATAGGTAGGTGGTAGGGAAATATATAGGGACCGGGGGGGATGTTATTGGAATATGGGATTCGTGTAGGATTAGTATAAATGGGTGGTTGATGGTCGGCACAGACTCGGTGGGCCGAAGGGCCTGTTTCAGTGCTGTATCTCTAAACTAAACTAAACATGATGGCTGGACCATTGCAACAAACAAAACATTTCTAACTTTTGGCAGTTCTGATGAAAGATCACAGACCTAAAATGTCCTATCTCCACAGATGCTGAATATTTCCAGCATTTTGTTTTTATACCTGATCACTGATGCTCAGTTTGGGTTCTGTCAGGACTGCACAGCTCCAGACCTCATTATAACCTTGGTCCAAAGAGATGAATTCCAGAGGAGAAGTGACAGTGACTGCCCTTAAGGCAGCATTTGACTAAACATGACACAAAAGGAGCCTTTTGATTGGATTCATACCTAGCACAATAGCTAGATAGTTATGGTTCTTGGAGGCCCATCATCTCAGCCCCAGGACATTGCTGCAGGAGTTCCTCAGGTTAGTGTCCCAGGCCCAACCATCTTCAGCTGCTTCAGCAATGGCCTTCGCTCCATCATAAAGGACATAACCTCCCACTGACATTCAATTACATTACCATTGCTGAGTCCCCCACCATCACCATCCTGGGATTTGCCATTGACCAGAAACTCCCCTTGACCAGCCACATAAAAGCCTTGGCTAAAACAAAAAATCTATAAATATGGGGAGCACTTTCAGCAAAAAAATCCTCCCCTACATATTCATTCCCCCAAAAATTGAGAATTTTGGACCTGGATAAAGATCTCAATTTTAAATATTGGTAGTTTTGAATTGCAGCCTCTTCAGACCTGTGTGACGTATGAAGCTCATTTGTGTGATTAAAATTAAAGGAACATTAAACCAGACAGCATTATTTCACATGGATAAATACAAATACAGAACAGGCTCAATATTTTATGAATATGTACTTCCTTATTTCAATGGACAGAAGATCTGGTGACATCACAGAATCATAAAATGGTACAGTACAGAAGGAAGCCATTCAGCCCATCATGCCAGTGGTGGCTATTTGAAGGAGCTACTGAATTAGTCCCATGCCTCTGGTCTTTCCTCACCAGTCCACTGGCCTCTGTGCTAGAGTACAAATTGTTAAATTACCCTTCACATCTGGAAGTTGCATTTGGATATAATTGGAATACATGAAATTGAAATGAAATGAATTTATTCCCTCTCTCCTTCCCTAAAGGATGGACTCCTGTGCTCTCCTGCTGTTAGACAAAAAGGTCCTGGCTACCCTTCCAAATGTTATGTATGCTGAATGTTACAAGTGTGAATGTGGTGCAAGAATCTGGTCAACTGCAGAGCCATTTAGAGCAGGTGAGGTCAATAATCCACAATGAATTAGCTGATCAAAACTCAGGCAATGCTAGATACTTCAATTGACCTTTGTGGTCCTGTGTTGGAAAGGGGAAAATTAGTTTTGTTTCCAATCATGGTCATCATCTTGTGATCCACTGTTAGAAGGAGATGGCAGGTCAGGACAGGATTGTGTTGACAATGATGCCTTTAGTAATTATGCATACTGTCAAAGCTTACACAAGAATGAACTAGGTTCCAGAGCATGGCCAGTGACTGTGGAAACGGAGCTAAAGAACATGTGAATTCAGGAGATAAAGGCAGGTGAGAAAATTGAAGATAAAAGAAAATAAATGTTCTGTGTTTTTCCTGCACAGGATGGTGCTACTCCCCTTTCAATTGCCAGTCAGTATGGGCATATCAGTGTGGTGGAGACATTACTCAACAGAAGATGCAATGTTAACATCCAGCTGAAGGTAAGAACTTGGTGTGACTGAGGGACACTTTTCTTATTTGAAATTGGTACCTGAATCCTGTACAAATAAAGTTATATAGAACCTTGGTTAGATCTGGAGTATGGTACACAGTACTGGTCTCCATATTACAAAAAGAATATAAAGGCACTGGAGAAGGTGCAAAAAAGGATTTACAAGGAGGATACCAGACTGAGAGGTATCGTTATCACAAAAGACTGAAAAGGCTGGAGGTTCTTTTCTCTAGAAAAGAGAAGGCTAAAGGGTGGCCTGATAGAAATCTTTAGAATTACAAAAAAGTTTGATAGGATAGATGTAGAGAAGATGTTTCCACTTATGAAGGAGACCAGAACAAGGGGCCTTAAAAACAAGATAATCACTAATAAATCCGTAAGGAATTCAGGAGAAACTTTACCCAGAGAGTGGTGAGAATGTCTAACTCGCTACCACATGGAGTGCTTGAGGCGAATAGTATAGATGCCTTTAAGGGGAAAGCTAGATAAGTGCAAGGAGAAAGGGTTAGAAGGAGGACACAGGTTTCAGGTAATTGGCAAACACACTAGAGATGAGATGAGAATGTTTTTCACGCAGCAGATCTAGAATGCACTGGCTGAAAGAGCAGTAGAAGCAGATTCTACATCAACTTTCAAAAGGAAATTGGATTAATACTTGAAAAGAAAAACATTGCAAAGCTATTGGGGTGGGGTGGAGAGGAAGGAGAAGAGTGGGACTAATTGGATAGCTTTTTCCAAGAGCTGACGCAGGCACAACGGGCTGAATGGCCTCTGTGCTGTACCATTCTATGATCCTGATAGGTTTAGATGAAATGCAAGACAACAAGCTTGCCATTCCTTCGTCCTCTATTTTTCTAGGGCTTCCTCTGTATGTAATCAGTCCTATCTTTTCCTTAACCATTGCTTTACTTTTTATGGGTTTATAAAATGATTTACTATTTTCCATGATGTTACTTTAGTCTTTATTTATCTCACATCCTAGCTTTTCCAGTCTTTTTTGCTTCCTAGAATCTACCAGAAAAAAAGACATATCGTTCTGTGCCGGCTCTTTGAAAGCTATCCAATTAATCCCACTCCCATGCTGTTTCCCTATAGCCCTGCAAACTTTTCCCTTTCAAATATTTATCCAATTCATCTCCCTCTTTTCTAACCTCTGCTTAGTTTCTTTGTATTATTTGACCTAGATCATATGGTTGTTTAAGACTTCTTTTAGTTTTGTTTTTTTCACTTATCCAAAGAAGTCCAGCTTCAGCTGAACCCATAGGTTCAAGAGTTTTCCAGTTGATTAGTACTCCCCATTAGCACAGGAAACTGAAAAAAGGCTCAATATAAAGAAAATGCTCTTGGGTGGCCCTGATCTTTCAGTAAAACCATCCTTCATACCTATTCTTTTACCCTGCCCTGTATTCTTAGTGCTCATTCAACACATCACACAAACTTGCTGAGAACTTGTAAATATTATGAGCTGACTCTGCATTATGGTGCAGCTGTGATTGCATTATCAGACCCCAAGCTGTACTGTGTACACAGGTACATGTTTAAATCCTGCTAAAGATTCTACTTATCTAGGTATCAGCAATATCTTATGTTCAGGGCACAGTAATGTACTGGTTATTGTATTAGACTGGCCACCTAGAGGTCATGGGTGTGAAATTGGTCATGGGCAGGAGATGCAAAATGGGTGCTCTCATCGGTTGTCTGTCATACTCTCGCTCAATATTCAGTTCAGTTGACTTCAATAGAGGATGGTAGCACAGTGGTAATGTTACTGGACTAGTAATGCAGAAGCCCAGACTAATCCTCCAGAGACACGAGTTCAAATTCCACCACGGCAGCTGGGGGTGGGGGGTGGGATTTAAATTCAATTAATAAATAAATTTGGAAGAAACTAGTCTCATTAATAATCATGAAACTACCAGATTGTTATAAAATGCCATCTGGATCACTAATGTGCTTCGGGGAAGAGATTGGTCGTCCTTACCTGGTCTGACCTACATGTGATTCCAGACCCACAGCAGTGTGGTTGACTCTAAACTACCATCTGAAATGGCCTAGTAAAACACTACGTTCTATTGAACAGCTGCAGAAGAGTCAAATATGACTAAAATTGACAGACCACCACCCGCACCCCCCCCCCACCCCCCGCCGCCACCCCCAATCGACCTAGGCAGCAGAAAATGACAAAGGCTCACCCTACAAAATCTTAACATCTGGAGACTTGTGCAAAAATTGGGAGAGCTGTCCCACAGACTAGTCAAGCAACAGCCCGACAGTCATACTCACTGAATCATACCTTACAGCCAATGTCACAGACACCACTGTCACCAATACCTTACAGCCAATGTCACAGACACCACTGTCACCATACCTGGGTATGTCCAGTCCAACTGGCAAGACAGACCCACCAGAGGTGGTGGCACAATGATATACAGTCGGGGGAGGGGGGGGGGGGTGGAGGGAGAAGGGGGGGTGGCTCTGGGAGTCCACGACATTCATTCTGGACCCCATGAAATCTCACAGCATCAGGTCAAACATGGGCGAGGAAACCTCCTCATGATTACAACACACCACTCTCCCTCAGCTGATGAATCAGTACTCCATGTTGAACACCACTTGGATGAAGCACTGAGGGTAGCAAGGCCACAGAATGTCTTGTGTGGGGAACTTCCATGTCCATTGCCAAGAATGGCTTGGTAGCACCATTACTGATTGAGCTCACCGAGTCCTGAAGCTCATATCTTCGAGACTGGGGCTGCAGCAAGTGATGAGAGAACCAATAAGAGGGCGAAAAACCTACTTGACCAGTTCCTCACAAATCTACTTGTCACAAATGCATCTGTCCATCTTAATATTGGTAGGAGTGACCACCACACAGGCCTTATGGTGACAAAGTCCTGTCTTCACACTGAGGATATCCTTCAGTGTTTTGTGGCACCACCACTGTGCTAAATGGGATAGATTCAGAACAGATCCAGCAGGGCAAACATGAGGTATTGTGGGCCGTTAGCAGCAGCAGCATTGTATTCAACCACAATCTGTAACCTCATGGCCTGGCATATCCCTCACCCTGGGACCAACCCTGGTTTAATAAGGACTGCAGGAGAGTATCACATCTCAGGCTTAAAGAATCATCCTTAAATCTTTAAGTTATAACTGTGACTTAAACAAGTGTTTAGTAAAGGATTCTGTTCACTGCTGCTACGTATACCATCTGACCTTATAACAACCCCAGGTCAGGTGTTTTCCCCAAAGCAGAGTACTTTCAATTTCTCTTCCAAGTACCATATAGTCTCTAATACTCAAGCCCACACATACAATCATGACATTCCTCCCTTATCAGATTAAAACATGTCCATGATTTTCCTGCTAGGCATCTGTAGCTTAAACTCCACTGTTTACCAAACATACTGTAATAAGTTTGTTTACCAAACATACTTAAGAAATTACAAAACAAAAAGTGCTGGAAATACTCAGCAGTCCTGGCAGCATTTGTGGAGACAGAAGTAGAGTTGACGTTTCAGGTCACTGAGCTTTCATCAGAACTGGCAAAGGTTAGAAATGTAATAGGTTTTAAACAAATAAAGCAGGGGTGGGGCAAAAAAAAAGGTAAGGGAAGGTGTTGATAGGACAGAAGGTCACAAAGAATAACTGACCAGAAGGTCATGGAGCAATGTCATTATTTTCCTAACTCAGTTAATGAATTTCTTCCATTACATTTGCTTTCAAGGGCAGGGTATACCTTTTTGTTTTGAATATGATCACAGCACAAAATCTTCACTTAGTTTTGGTGGTCTTGTGCCGTATTCTGCCTGTTGTCTCGAACTCTGGGCACCTTGTCAGGATTAGAAAATGCTGTCAACCCCTCTGGAACTGATGTTTCTCTCTCTTGATAGCAAGCTGTCTGCCTGCCATCAGGATAACTGGCTTGGACATCGGGATTACTGATGTCAGCTTCACCTCAGCTCCTACATCTGGTAGATCTGCTGCTGTGTCTTTGTCACCATGATACTTTTTGACACATGAAGAATTTCTGTCATACTGTTCTTCTTCTGGCGACTGCACAGTCACACTATTTCCCTTCTTGTCAATGACAGTGGCTTGGAGTAATATGGAGTGGATACAGCACCAGGGCCGGATGAGATGCATCCAAGGATACTGAGGGAAGAGAGGGTGGAAATTGCAGGGGCACTGGCCATAATTTCAGTCTTAGACTCAGAGGTGGTGCCAGAGGACTGGAGAATTGCAAACTTTACACGCTTGTTTAAAAAAGGGTGTAAAGATAAGCCCAGCAACTACAGGCCAGTCAGTTTAACTTTGGTGGTGAGAAAACTTCTCGAAAAGATAATTTGGGACAGAATCAATAGTCACATGGACAAATGCAGGTTAATTAAGGAAGGCCAGCATGGATTTAAGCTAAAATCATGTTTAACTAACTTGCTGGAGTTTGAGGAGGTAACAGAGGGTTGATGAGGGCAATGCTTTTGATGTGGTGTACGTGGACTTTCAAAAGGCATTTGATATATATCCAGACACCTCTTAAATGAGTTGAGGGTTTCTGCCTTACTACCCTTTCAGGCAGTGAGTTCCAGACCCCCACCACCCACTGGGTGAAAAAATTATCCTCATCTCCCCTCTAATTTTTCTACCAATCACTTTAAATCTATGGCCCCTAGTCACTGACCTCTCTGCGATTGCAAATAGGCCCTTCACATCCAGTAAAAGAAATATCAACTAAGACTAAACAATTGATCACTTGCAGGAGAGTGCAGACTAAAAATAGGCACAGCTTAAAAGAGCACACCAAAAGCATCCAATTTAATTAATAATTAATTGCAGGCAAAAGAAATCCATAGAAAGATAATAATTAAAATCTAAGCACATAAGAAGTTGAAGCAAAAGCTCAATATACTCAACAAGCCCACTCTTTTTTGAAGCAGAACCAGTACATCAACATGTAAGGATTCACAAGCAATTCACATCAGAAATGCAGCCTGTTATGCCAGCAAGTTCCCACAAACAACAATAAAATAATTGCCAAATAATCTGTTTTTAGTGATGTTGATTGAGGGACAAATATTGGCCAAGACACTGGGGATTACTCCCCTGCTGTTCTTCAAAACAGTGCCATAAGATCTTTTAAGTCTACCTGAGAGGGCAGACCAAGACCTCGGTTTAATGTCTCATTGGAAAGACAGCACCTCCAACAGTGGCACAGTGGCGCAGTGGTTAGCACTGCAGCCTCACAGCTCCAGGGACACGGGTTCAATTCTGGGTACTGCCTGTGCAGAGTTTGCAAGTTCTCCCTGTGACTGCGTGGGTTTTCGCTGGGTGCTCCGGTTTCCTCCCACCGCCAAAGACTTGCAGGTGATAAGTAAATTGGCCATTGTAAATTGCCCCTAGTGTAGGTAGGTGGTAGGGAATATGGGATTACTGTAGGGTTAGTATAAATGGGTGGTTCTTGGTCGGCACAGACTCGGTGGGCCGAAGGCTCTGTTTCAGCGCTGTATCTCTAAATAAAATAAAATAAACAGTGAAACAATCCCTCAGTACAGAACTGGAGTGTCAACCTAGATTATTTTCTCAGATCTCTGGAGTGGAACTTGAGTCCACAACCTTCTGACTCAGGGCAAGAGTGCTACCATACTATCGGTAGTTAATAAATACAGCCTTGTCCCATGTTCCAAGAACAAAACATTCAAATTTGATTTCTAAGAAATACACACCACATGATTTTCTCAGTGATCAATAACAACAGGATTCTTCATTTACTTAATTACAACAACATAGACTAACTGTTCAAGACAAGCGTTGATAAATGCATGGAAATATTTATTGTTACATATAAATAGGAAGTTAGATCTATATTATTGATTGCTTAAAATGGGAAGAGAATTGGCAGCTATGTCTGAATGAATAACATTTTATGTTACATATTAATAGTCTGTCACATTTAGGTAACTATTTTATATTGATCAAGAAGAAAATGATTAGATGTGATTGTGGGTTCAATCCCCACTCCAAACTACACACAAAGTCTAGGCTGACATTCCAGTGCACTACTGAGGGAGTGCTGCACTATTGAAGTACCTGTCTTTCGAATGAGATGTTAAACTGAATCCCCATCTGCCGCCTCAGGTGGAGTTAGGTCACAGATCAGCCATAATCTCAATGAATGGCGGAACAGGTTCAAAGGGCTAAATAACCCACTCATGTCCTACGTTCCTATGACATAATTCGATGACACTATTTGAAGTCAGCTTTGACCACGTATGGCAAACGTGCGAAGAGGAATGCAGACTGGTTTCAATCTCATTTTGAAGAGCTGGAACCTGTCATAGCCACTAAGCACATTGCACTGTTAAACTACAAGAAAGCCCCCAGCAAGTTAACATCCGTAGCACTTAAAGCAGCCAGAAGCACTGCACAAAGAACAGCCAGGCGCTGCGCAAATGACTACTGGCAACACCTATGCAGTCATATTCAGCTGGCCTCAGACACCGGAAACATCAGAGGTATGTATGATGGCATTAAGAGAGCTTTTGGGCCAACCATCAATAAGATCGCCCCCCTCAAATCTAAATCAGGGGACACAATCACTGACCAACGCCAGCAAATGGACCGCTGGGTTGAGCACTACCTAGAACTGTACTCCAGGGAGAATGTTGTCACTGAGACTGCCCTCAATGCAGCCCAGCCTCTACCAGTCATGGATGAGCTGGACGTACAGCCAACAAAATCGGAACTCAGTGATGTCATTGATTCTCTAGCCAGCGGAAAAGCCCCTGGGAAGGACGGCATTACCCCTGAAATAATCAAGAGTGCCAAGCCTGCTATACTCTCAGCACTACATGAACTGCTTTGCCTGTGCTGGGACGAGGGAGCAGTACCTCAGGACATGCGTGATGCCAATATCATCACCCTCTATAAAAACAAAGCTGACCGCGGTGACTGCAAAAACTACCGTGGAATCTCCCTGCTCAGCATAGTGGGGAAAGTCTTTGCTCGAGTCGCTTTAAACAGGCTTCAGAAGCTGGCCGAGTGCGTCTACCCTGAGGCACAGTATGGCTTTCGTGCAGAGAGATCGACCGTTGACATGCTGTTCTCCCTTCGTCAGATACAGGAGAAATGCCGCGAACAACAGATGCCCCTCTACATTGCTTTCATTGATCTCACCAAAGCCTTTGACCTCGTCAGCAGACGTGGTCTCTTCAGACTACTAGAAAAGATCGGATGTCCACCAAAGCTACTAAGTATCATCACCTCATTCCATGACAATATGAAAGGCACAATTCAGCATAGCGGCACCTCATCAGACCCCTTTCCTATCCTGAGTGGCGTGAAACAGGGCTGTGTTCTCGCACCCACACTGTTTGGGATTTTCTTCTCCCTGCTGCTCTCACATGCGTTCAAGTCTTCAGAAGAAGGAATTTTTCTCCACACAAGATCAGGGGGCAGGTTGTTCAAATTTGCCCGTCTAAGAGCGAAGACCAAAGTACGGAAAGTCCTCATCAGGGAACACCTCTTTGCTGACGATGTTGCTTTAACATCTCACACTGAAGAGTGTCTGCAGAGTCTCATCGACAGGTTTGCGGCTGCCTGCAACAAATATGGCCTAACCATCAGCCTCAAGAAAACAAACATCATGGGACAGGACGTCAGAAATGCTCCATCCATCAATATCGGCGACCACGCTCTTGAAGTGGTTCAAGGGTTCACCTACCTAGGCTCAACTATCACCAGTAACCTGTCTCTCGATGCAGAAATCAACAAGCGCATGGGAAAGGCTTCCACTGCTATGTCCAGACTGGCCAACAGAGTGTGGGAAAATGGCGCACTGACACGGAACACAAAAGTCCGAGTGTATCAAGCCTGTGTCCTCAGTACCTTGCTCTATGGCAGCAAGGCCTGGACAACGTATGTCAGCCAAGAGCGACGTCTCAATTCATTCCATCTTCGCTGCCTCCGGACAATACTTGCCATCAGGTGGCAGGACCGTATCTCCAACACAGAAGTCCTCGAGGCGGCCAACATCCCCAATTTATACACACTACTGAGTCAGCGGCGCTTGAGATATATTGGCCATGTGAACCGCATGGAAGATGGCAGGATCCCCAAAGACACATTGTACAGCGAGCTCGCCACTGGTATCAGACCCACTGGCCGTCCATGTCTCCGCTTTAAAGACGTCTGCAAACACGACATGAAGTCCTGTGACATTGATCATAAGTAGTGGGAGTCAGTTGCCAGTGATCGCCAGAGCTGACGGGCAGCCATAAAGGCGGGGCTAAAGTGTGGCACGTCGAAGAGATTTAGCTGTTGGCAGGAAAAAAGACAGAAGCGCAAGGGGAGAGCCAACTGTGTAACAGCTCCGACAAACAAATTTTCCTGCAGCACCTGTGGAAGAGTCTGTCACTCTAGAATTGACTTTTATAGCCACTCCAGGCCCTGCTCCACAAACCACCTCCAGGTGCTTACCCATTGTCTCTTGGGACAAGGAGGCCAAAGACCATTTGAAGAAGAGCAGGGGAGTTCTCCCTGACCAACATTTATCTCTCAACCAATGTGACTAAAATAATTATCTGGTCATTATCACATTGATGTTTGTGGGAGCTTGCTGTGTGCAAATTGGCTTTCATGTTACCTGCTTTGCAATAGTTAAGTGTTTCGTTGGTTGTAAAGAGTTTAAGGACATCCTGAGGATGTGAAAGGCGCTATAGAAATGCAAGTCAATCTTATAAATGTTACAAGGAATCAAAGGGGAATCAAACTTAAAACAGGAACTTAAATATTATTTGTTCAATGTCTATAGAATAGATTTTCATGCAATATTTCTGGTTTCTTATAAACCCTACAGGGTACGTTTTACAAACTCATGTTCCCAGCTATTACGGCCAGGTGAGAAAAGTGTCAAGGGGTCTGTTACCATCTTCACCTGGTCTTATTGTAACAGGGTTTAATTTTCAACACACTGTGTTTTGAGGTCCCCCTTTGTGAATTCTTGTTCACAACTTTCCAAATATAAGGCAAAGAAATTAGCACAAACAGGCTTTCTTTGGTTTAAAGAAGAAAAATGAAATTTATTAAACCTTAAACTTAAACTCTAACACTGTTAACGCCTCCAGATTTATGACGCACCCAAGCTTGCATGCACACGCGATATAAACATGCAAATCGGGACAGAAAAGAGTGGAAGAAAAGATCAGTAGAACAGTTTGAAGCAATATCTTGTTACTGTTTCTCGGGCTTGCTGTAGTTCTTGATTGAAGATATGGTCTTGCGTTTCGTTGGGGCCCAGTATTCTTTGTAAACCTTGTTTACATAGGAGATTTTTCTCTCACTGAGTTTACTTGTCTTCAATGGTTTCAGTTCCCTGAGAGATGAGCAGACAGGAGGGGAGAGATCTTCTCAAACCAGGAGCTAGGAGCTTTCTCATCAAATCCTTTGTTGGAAGTTCAAATCTCAACAGTCAGCTAGTCATGTGACTAAAACTGGTCTGACCACTTCTTCTGTGTATTGGATAAGCAACGACTGGGTCCCTTTTGTTCCAACACTGCTAATACTATGCAAATGTCCTTCCAGTCAGGGTCTTGCAGTTTTAACTTCTAATGATCATGTGGCGAAATCATGTGTACCTCAGTCTTGGCAGATGGGGGCTTTGCCTGACAGCTCCACACCCAGGGGAATGAAATGCAACTTGAAGAAAAATGCATTTCTTTCATTCATTCACCAATCTTAAAGCCTATTAAAAAAGGTCTTTTCTGGGTGCCAGGGCTGCTTTAATTTTCTCTCTTTTTTCTCAGGAGATTTAATAGGGGGGAGGGCGGGTCTATCCTGAACTCGCTGATTCATGCAAAGATCTTTGGCTTCGGGGGATGGGTGGTTCCCTTTTCTCTGGGGGAGGAGTCTTTGTTACTCTCCCCTTTGTTCTCTGGGACACTCGTACCTGCAGGTATTTGTACAGACTTAACTGCATCCTGTGACATTTCGACTAGGTGAGGCATCACTCTCATGGTTTCTCTGCCCCTTAGAGGTCTCTCTTTGTCTCTGCAGCTTCTTGTAAATGCTGTTAGCAACTCTGGTGGAATGCTTCCAGAGTCTGCATTCGCATAGGAGTTTGTGGGGTCTAACATTTCACATTTTCTGGGGTTGGTTGACCAGGCAGTAGGGATTTTCATCTGGGATTCTTCCCGGACTTCCTTCAACCTGCCCTCTTGGTCATTTTTTCTCCTTCTGTTTCTAAACTTTAACCAGCATGTGTCTGCTTGATCCCTTTTGTTTTCGGTGGGGGTCCCTTCCAGTTCACCAGCCCTCTGCTGGAGGGTCCTCCTAACACTGGTACAGGACTTAGGGGTGCAGGTCTCATTGTAGGTTGGGGTTACCCCTCAACCTGGCACATGTGGCAACTCCTGCAGTACTCCACCACATCTTTGTGGAGTTTTGGCCAGTCAAACTGCTGTCTTATGCGGGCTTTGGTCTTTCGTATACCGGCATGTACAACCACTGTAGTCTCATTGGCCCTTCTTAATATTTCTCCCTGGTACCACTGTGGCACCACTAACTGGTGAACTACTGTCCACTGCTTGCCCCCAGGTCTGTGAGGAGAACTCCTTTTCCTCATCAGTACCTCATTCTTTAAATAGTAGCAATCAGGGATGCTCCCTGCTTCACTTTCAGACTGGGCAGTTTGTGCTAATTTGCACAGTACTGAGATGGCTCGCTGAGCCTCAGCTAGGGAAAATCCATTTAATTCATTCCCTGGGTCCCCTAACTTTCCAAAGAAAGTCTCAGACAGGCAGACCTCATGGTCATTTGCCTGCAGTGCCAATGGAGTCTCCTCTGGGGGAGCTGGTTTGATCAGGGCCTAACCCACTATACATTCAGGGAAACTGCAGGAGACCGTCTCCTGCCAGCGCCCTGTCTCTCTGACCTCTTGCAGCCTTTCTTTCACTACTCGGGGGGGCTACCACCTTCAACCCTGCCAGATCATTACGTAGGAGTAGGTCAACCCCGTCCACAAGCAAACTAGGGACAATCCCTACAGTCACCGGTCCCGAAACTAGGTCGCACTCCAGGTGCACCCAGTGTATAGGTTTAGGCATGCACTGCCCTCCAATACCATTCACCACTATTTTGATGTTCACAGTCATAGAGTTAGACAGCACAGAAACAGGCCCTTCGGCCCATCGTGTCTGTGCCGGCCATCGAGCACCGATCTATTCTAATCCCATTTTCCTGCACTTGCCTGTAGCCTTGTATGCTATGGCGTTTCAAGTGCTCATCTAAATACTTCTTAAATGCTGTGAGGGTTCCTGCCTCTACCACCCCTTCAGGTAGTGTGTTCCAGATTCCAACCATCCTCTGGGTGAAAATATTTTTCCTCAAATCCCCTCTAAACCTCCTGCCCCTTAACTTAAATCTATGCCCTCTGGTTATTGATCCCTCCGCTAAGGGTAAAAGTTTCTTCCTATCTATCCTATCAGTGCCCCTCATAATTTTGTATACCTCAATCAGGTACCCCCTCAGCCTTCTCTGCTCTAAGGAAAACAACCCTCACTATCCAGTTTCTTCATAGCTGAAATGCTCCAGCCCAGGCAACATCCTGGTGAATCTCCTCTGCACCTTCTCCAGTGCAATCACTACACTCTCTGGGGGAAAGGTCAGGCCTTTTCCCAGTAGAAGAGAGCTGGTGGCCGCTGTGTCCTTGAGAATCACTATGGGCTTACTTGCCCCACTCGAGGGATATGGGGTTACTTTCCCTTCAAACATAAAACCCTGAAAACCTTCAGAAATCCGATTAACTTTTCCTGCACTGGCCATAGTAAGCTTCCAGGGTTGCACTCTTACTGCAGTTAAAGCCACAGCTTGTTCTGTGTTTTCCATCAGGGTCCCATCTTCTCTGAGCGGCTGTGCCCTGATTAACCCTGCCGGTTTCCACTTTAGTTTCCAGCAGCTAGCTTTTAAATGCCCTGCCTTATTACAATGGAGGCACACAGGTCTCCAGGTCTCACTCTTGCTCACAGCACCTTCCTTTTTGGTTGGAGGAGGGCCCCCTGTGTCTCCTGCTTTCCTCTCTCTATGCCTGGGTGGATATCACCTTCCCACCCTTTGTCCTTTTCGGATTTGAGGGGGTGATCAGGAAAGGTTTGCCCCGGGAAACCGACTTATAAATTAAAGCAAATTCATCGGCCAGAACGGCTGCTTGCCGGGCTCCCTGAACCTGCTGCTCCTCTACATGGGTTTTTATTGAGAATAGGAGAGAGTTTTTAAGTTCCTCAAACAGGATTACTTCTCTGAGAGTCCCATAGCTGAGCTGTATTGTTAAAGCCCTCGGCCAATGCTCAAAAGCCAGCTACTTGCTTCTTTCAAACTCCAGGATGTTTGATTGGCTTACTTTTTGAAGGTTCTAAACTTTTGGCAGTAGGCTTCGGGTACTAATTCGTATGCCCCAAGGATAGCATTTTTGGTCAGTTCATAATCTGGTGAACTCTCATCTGGCAACAAGGAATAAACCTCATGGGCTTTTCTGATTATTTTGCTTTACAGTAAAAGAGACCAGGTCTCAGCTGGCCATTATAGCTAAAATAAAAGCAAAATACTGCGGATGCTGGAAATCTGAAATAAAAACAAGAAATGCTGGAACCACTCAGTAGGTCTGGCAGCATCTGTGGAAAGAGAAGCAGAGTTAACGTTTCGGGTCACTGACCCTTCTTTGACCATTATAGCTGCCTTGCCAGTTTCTCGAAGGACACGAAAAATGCTTCCACATCTTCCTCATTGAATTTTGGAATTAGTTGGGCGAGTTTTAGTAATCTTGTACCCAGTTCTGAATTGTACTCCTCCATATTGGCCATGCTTTCACTAGGGTTACTTTGTCACCCCCTAGCTAACTCAAGCTGCCTTAACTGTCTTTCTTTGCATTCCTTCTGGAATATCCTTTCCCTGTCTCTCTCCTGCCTTTCATTTTCTTCACATTCCTTTTAGAAGGCCCTCTCTTTCTCCCTCTCCTGCCTCTCTCTCTCTCTCATATCTCTCCCTTTCTCTTTCCCTGTCTTCTACTTCGAGTTTCTTTTGTTCCAATTGTATATTTACTAACAATACCCTGTCAGATTCTGTTTCGAACACTGCTTCTGCATCTTCAGATTCAAGGAGAAAATGGTTGGCCACTAGCCTTAGGAGTTCAGACTTCCTAGCCTTGCCACATACAGTGATCACACACTGCTCAGCCATTTTTCTCAACTCCTCCATAGACAGTGCTTTTAACTTATCCCAAGTTACTTCACCCCGGCTTGGAGTCTGCAGTTGCAGACATGTTTGTGTTCAATCACACACAACCACAAGAAAACCTGCTTTGTTATTTTGCTCTTTTTGATTGGGAACAATTTGGCTTCCCACTTCCAATTTCACTCGTTTGTCTGTGGGTAACATTCCGGATGCTAGTACCCAATTTCTGTCATGACCAGGTGAGAAATGTGTCTAGGGGGTCTGTTACCATCTTCACCTGGTCTTATTGTAACAGGGTTTAATTTTAAACACTGTGTTTTGAGCTCCCCGTTTGTGAATTTATTCACAACTTTCCAATTATAAGGCAAAGAAATGAGCACAAACAGGCTTTCTTCGATTTAATTTGATTTAAGGAAGAAAGATAAAATTTATTAAACCTTAAACTTAAACTCTAATACGGTTAACACCTATGGATATAAGATGCGCCCACGCTGGCATGCACAAGCGATACACACATGCAAATAGGGACAGAAAAGATAAGTAGAACAGTTTGAGGCAATATCTTGTTACTGGTTCTCGAGCTCGCTGTAGTCCTTTATTGAAGATGTGGTCTTGCGTTTCGTTGGGGCCCAGTATTCTTCGTTCACGTCGGAGATTTTTCTCTCTCTGAGTTTATGTGTCTTCAATGGTCTCGGTTCCCTGAGGGATGAGCAGGCAGGAGAGGAGAGGTCTTCTCAAACCAGGAACCAGGAGCTTTCTCATCAAATCCTTTGTTGGAAGTTCAAATCTCAACAGTCATGTGTCTAAAACTGGTCTGACCACTTCTTCTATGTATTGGATAAGCAACGGCTGGGTCCCTTTTGTTCCAACACTGCTAATACTTTGCAAATGTCCTTCCAGTCAGGATCTTGCAATTTTAAGTTTCAATGTTCATGTGGCAAAATAATGTGTACCTCAATCCTGGCAGATGGGGGGTTTGCCAGGCACCTGTACACATGAGTTTTGTGTATTCAAAAAATTTCATCTTGTACACTGCCTTTAATGTAGAAAACTGCTCCAGAGTATCTCACTGAGGCATAAGGAAGAAATGGCGAGTGAGCCATTTTATTAGCAGGCAAGACTAAAACTTTGGCCAGAGTTGAATTTTAAGGATGTCTTAAAGGAGAAGAGGTAAATGCAGAGCTAGAAGTACTTAGGCTGTTGATGGTGGGTGAGGGTAGGGGGTGCGGTGATTGGTGTTTGAGGAATGGAGAATTTAAGTGGTGGGGTTCTGGAGCACTGGGATGAGGTTACAAATAAAGGGAGAGGAAAATGTAATTGATAAATTCTTCTTCTTTGGCCTCCTTGTCTCGAGAGACAATGGGTAAGCGCCTGGAGGTGGTCAGTGGTTTGTGGAGCAGCGCATGGAGTGGCTATAAAGGCCAATTCTAGAGTGACAGAGTCTTCCACAGGTGCTGCAGAAAAATTTGTTTGTCGGAGCTGTTACACAGTTGGCTCTCCCCTTGCGCTTCTGTCTTTTTTCCTGCCAACAGCTAAATCTCTTCGACGTGCCACACTTTAGCCCCGCCTTTATGGCTGCCCGTCAGCTCTGGCGATCACTGGCAACTGACTCCCACTACTTATGATCAATGTCACAGGACTTCATGTCGTGTTTGCAGACGTCTTTAAAGCGGAGACATGGACGGCCAGTGGGTCTGATACCAGTGGCGAGCTCCCTGTGCAGTGTGTCTTTGGGGATCCTGCCATCTTCCATGCGGCTCACATGGCCAAGCCATCTCAAGCGCCGCTGACTCAGTAGTGTGTATAAGCTGGGGATGTTGGCCGCCTCGAGGACTTCTGTGTTGGAGATACGGTCCTGCCACCTGAAGGCAAATATTCTCCGGAGGCAGCGAAGATGGAATGAATTGAGACGTCGCTCTTGGCTGACATTATTTGGCCAGGCCTCGCTGCCATAGAGCAAGGTACTGAGGACACAGGCTTGATACACTCGGACTTTTGTGGACATAGCAGTGGAAGCCTTTCCCATGCGCTTGTTGATTTCTGCATTTCGAGACAGGTTACTGGTGATAGTTGAACCATTTCCAGAGCGTGGTCGCTGATATTGATGGATGGAACATTTCTGACGTCCTGTCCCATGATGTTCGTTTTCTTGAGGCTGATGGTTAGGCCAAATTCGTTGCAGGCAGCCGCAAACCTGTCGATGAGACTCTGCAGACACACTTCAGTGTGAGATGTTAAAGCAACATCATCAGCAAAGAGGAGTTCCCTGATGAGGACTTTCCGTACTTTGGTCTTCGCTCTTAGATGGGCAAGGTTGAACAACCTGCCCCCTGATCTTGTGTGGAGGAAAATTCCTTCTTCTGAAGACTCGAACGCATGTGAGAGCAGCAGGGAGAAGAAAATCCCAAACAGTGTGGGTGCGAGAACACAGCCCTGTTTCACGCCACTCAGGATAGGAAAGGGGTCTGATGAGGTGTCGCTATGCTGAATTGTGCCTTTCATATTGTCATGGAATGAGGTGATGATACTTAGTAGCTTTGGTGGACATCCGATCTTTTCTAGTAGTCTGAAGAGACCACGTCTGCTGACGAGGTCAAAGGCTTTGGTGAGATCAATGAAAGCAATGTAGAGGGGCATCTGTTGTTCGCGGCATTTCTCCTGTATCTGATGAAGGGAGAACAGCATGTCAATGGTCGATCTCTCTGCACGAAAGCCACACTGTGCCTCAGGGTAGACGCGCTCAGCCAGCTTCTGGAGCCTGTTTAAAGCGACTCGAACAAAGACTTTCCCCACTATGCTGAGCAGGGAGATTCCACGGTAGTTTTTGCAGTCACCGTGGTCACCTTTGTTTTTGTAGAGGGTGATGATATTGGCATCACGCATGTCCTGAGGTACTGCTCCCTCGTCCCAGCACAGCCAAAGCAGTTCATGTAGTGCTGAGAGTATAACAGTCTTGGCACTCTTGATTATTTCAGGGGTAATGCCGTCCTTCCCAGGGGCTTTTCCGCTGGCTAGAGAATCAATGGCATCACTGAGTTCCGATTTTGTTGGCTGTACGTCCAGCTCATCCATGACTGGTTGAGGCTGGGCTGCATTGAGGGCAGTCTCAGTGACAATATTCTCCCTGGAGTACAGTTCTAGGTAGTGCTCAACCCAGCAGTCCATTTGCTTGCGTTGGTCAGTGATTATGTCCCCTGATTTAGATTTGAGGGGGGCGATCTTCTTGATGGTTGACCCAAAAGCTCTCTTAATGCCATCATACATTCCTCTGATGTTTCCGGTGTCTGAGGCCAGCTGAATATGACTGCATAGGTGTTGCCAGTAGTCATTTGCGCAGCGCCTAGCTGTTCTTTGTGCAGTGCTTCTGGCTGCTTTAAGTGCTACGGATGTTAACTTGCTGGGGGCTTTCTTGTAGTTCAATGCGCTTAGCGGCTATGACAGGTTCCAGCTCTTCAAAATGAGATTGAAACCAGTCTGCATTCCTCTTCGCACGTTTGCCATAGGTGGTCAAAGCTGACTCATAGATGGCGTCTCTGATGTGGGCCCCCTTGGTCTCAGCATCCCCTGTGGGAGTGTTTTGAAGGGCTGTTACAAGTGAATTTAGAAATTTTTGTAACAGCTGTGGATGAGAAATTCTGCTCGTGTTGATGCGCGGGTGGCCCTTCTGCTTGGAGTGATGCAGCTTCTTCGGTTTGAGTCTAACCTTGCTGCACACCAGGGAGTGGTCGGTGTCGCAGTCCGTACTGTGGAAGCTGTGTGTGATTTGAACACTGTTTAAGGAGGCTCGCCTTGTGACGATGAGGTCCAGCTGGTGCCAACGACGCGATCTTGGGTGCCTCTATGAAACCTGGTGACAGGGTTTAGCGTGAAAGAACAAGTTGGTGATGCAGAGGTTATGATACGTACACAACTCAAGCAGTTTCTGTCCATTCTCATTCATCCTTCCAACGCCATAGTGCCCAAGGCAGGAGGGCCATGAGTCATGGTCAGCTCCAACCCTGGCATTAAAGTCCCCCAGCAGGAACAGGTGTTCAGTGTTGGGGATGCTACTAATGATATTATGGAGTTCCTCGTAGATCTGGTCTTCAGCTTCAGGTGGGGAGCAGAGTGTTGGAGCATAGATGCTGAGTAGGTGTACTGGACCAGAGGCGGTGAGCAGTCGGATGGACAGTATGCGTTCCGAGCCATTTGAGGGAGGCTCTATCGTGCTGAGCAAGGAGTTTCTGATGGTGGTCTTCCGCAGCACTCCATGCTGTCTTGGTTCTTCAAGATCCCTACCCTGCCAGAAGAAGGTGTAGTCTTGCTCTGTTAGAGATCCACTAGCAGGGAGGCGGGTCTCCTGAAGTGCTGCAATGTCTACATTGAGTCTACTGAGCACGTTGTTAATGATGGTGGTCTTCCGAGAGTCGTTGATTTGTGTAAGGTCTTCCGACAGGCCAGGACACAGAGTTCTGACGTTCCAGCTTGCAAAACGAAGGGCTGGTACCTTCTTTCCTTTTTTCGTGCTGTTTGGTGCGGTGTTGCAGTCCACTTTTCGGGCAATGACCCTGAGCTCCGAGCACCCATCAAAGCAGGTGGACTGTGGCGGGACAGAACCTTATTGACTGGGGGCTGCCCGGTTTGAGGCGGGCGGTAGCTGTCCAGTGAGGTGCGATGACCTCTCCCACTGACAAAGGCGACCACGGCGTGCGGTAAGTCCATTGTCGAGAAGAAGGAGCAGCGGGACTCTAGGGAAATAAGACTATCACAGAGAGGAAGCCTTGAGAAAAAGGTGCCCCGAACACGTAAAAAGCCACAAACGGCTCCTCGGCCACAACTTCAAAACGCCCGTGGGAGATGGCTCGGAGAGCATCTGCAGCGCAATGTTGGCGAATTCCTGCTGGTACCAGTGCCCGAGGCTGTCGCTCACCTCCCGGAGGACGCGGATGAGCTTTCCCGGCGTCGATGGTGGGAACTGATGAAATGGTTTATTATCTGCACCCCCTTTCCCCCCCTTCCCCTTCCCAGCTCACCCCCCACCACCCCCTCCTCCCTCGCAACCCCTTCCCAGCAACCCCCTTGCACCATCCACCCCCTTCCCCTGCACCCCCCCCCACCCCCTTACAGCCCCTTTCCCAGCTCCCCCTCGCACCCCCTTCCCTCCACCCCTCCCCCTCGCAACCCCTCCTCCCACCGGCATCCTCCTACCCCTGTGTAGAAGCCCTAACAACCCCACTGCCTTGTGGGCGTCTCGGGAGAGACCAAGGCTAAGGGAGTAAACCCTAACATAAAATCCAGAGTGGAACCCCGTAGGCTGTCATGTGTCTCCTTTGGCATGTTTCCGGCAGTTCCTGCAGCCATACCGGTGCCAAACGTCATGCTCTGCACTCCTTTGGACCCTACCAGAAAGGCCGAGAGGGGGGTTTTGATGCTTGGGCAACTCTCAACCTCCATACATTCGCCGAGGCATGCGCCATGAAGAGGTCACACCATAGTCGCCTCACAGCAACCGAAACAATTGACAAATTAGATGCAGCTTTAATTGGAGGCAATATAGAATTAATGGTACAGTTCCAAAGAGTTGTTTTTATTCTTTCATGTGATATGGGCATCGCTGGCAAGGCCAGCATTTATTGCCCATCCCTAATTGCCCCTGAGAAGGTGGTGGTGAGCTGCCTTCTTGAACCATTGCAGACCATGTGGGGTAGGGACACCTACAGTGCTGTTAGGAAGGGAGTTCTAGGATTTTGACCCAGCGACAGTGAAGGAACAGCAATATAGTTCCAAGTCAGGATGATGTGTGGCTTTGAGGGGAGCTTGCAGGTGGTGGTGCTCCCAAGCATTTGCTGCCCTTGTCCTTCTAGGTGGTAGAGGTTGCTGGCTTGGAAGGTGCTGTCTAAGGAGCCTTGGTGTGTTGCAAATGTGCATCTTGTAGATGGTACACACTGCTGCCACTGTGCGTCGGTGGTGGAGGGAGTGAATGTTCGTAGATGGGGTGCCAATCAAGCGGGCTTCTTTCTCCTGGATGGTGTCAAGCTTCTTGAGTGTTGTTGGAGCCGCACCCATCTAGGCAAGTGGAGTGTAAACCATCATACTCCTGACTTGTGCCTTGTAGTTGGTGGAATGGCTTTGGGGAGTCAAGAGGTGAGTCACTTGCCACAGGACTCCGAGCCTCTGACCTGCTCTTGTAGCCACGGTATTTATATGGCTACTCCAGTTCAGTTTCTGGTCAATGGTAACCCCCAGGAGGTTGATATTGGGGGATTCAGCGATGGTAATGCCATTGAATGCCATGATTGGAGAGGGTCATTGCCTGGCACTTGTGTGAACAAAGAAAAGTCCAGCACAGGAACAGGCCATTCAGCCCTCCAAGCCTGCGCCGATCTTGATGCCTGCCTAAACTAACACCTTCTGCACTTCCAGGGCCCATATCCCTCTATTCCCATCCTATTGATGTATTTGTCAAGATGTCTCTTAAACGTCGCTATCGTATCTGCTTCCACCACCTCCCCTGGCAGCAAGTTCCAGGCACTCACCACCCTCTGTGTAAAAAACTTGCCTCGCACATCCCCTCTAAACTTTGCCCCTCGCACCTTAAACCTATGTCCCCTAGTAACTGACTCTTCCACCCTGGGAAAAAGCTTCTGACTATCCACTCTGTCCATGCCGCTCAACTTTGTAAACCTCTTTCATGTCGCCCCTCCACCTCCGTCGTTCCAGTGAAAACAATCCGTGTTTTTCCAACCTCTCAGCTAATGCCCTCCAGACCAGGCAACATCCTGGTAAACCTCCTCTGTACCCTCTCCAAAGCCTCCACGTCCTTCTGGTAGTGTGGCGACCAGAATTGCACGCAATATTCTAAGGGTGGCCGAACTAAGGTTCTGTACAGCTGCAACATGACTTGCCAATTTTTATACTCGATGCCCCAACCGATGAAGGCAAGCATGCCGTATGCCTTCTTGACTACCTTATCCACCTGCGTTGCCACTTTCAGTGACCTATGGACCTGTACGCCCAGATCTCTCTGCCTGTCAATACTCCTAAGGGTTCTGCCATTTACTGTATACCTCCCACCTGCATTAGACCTTCCAAAATGCATTACCTCACATTTGTCCGGATTAAACTCCATCTGCCATTTCTCCGCCCAAGTCTCCAACCGATCTATATCCTGCTGTATCCTCTGACAATCCTCATCACTATCCGCAACTCCACCAACCTTTGTGTCGTCCGCAAACTTACTAATCAGACCAGCTACATTTTCCTCCAAATCATTTATATATACTACAAACAGCAAAGGTCCCAGCACTGATCCCTGCGGAACACCACTAGTCACATCCCTCCATTCAGAAAAACACCCATCCACTGACACCCTCCGTCTTCTATGACCGAGCCAGTTCTGTATCCATCTTGCCAGCTCACCTCTGATCCCATGTGACTTCACCTTTTGTACCAGTCTGCCATGCGGGACCTTGTCAAAGGCTTTACTAAAGTCCATATAGATAACATCCAGTGCCCTTCCTTCATCAATCATCTTCGTCACTTCCTCAAAAAACTCAATCAAATTAGTAAGACACGACCTCCCCTTCACAAAACCATGCTGTCTCTCGCTAATAAGTTCGTTTGTTTCCAAATGGGAGTAAATCCTATCCCGAAGAATCCTCTCTTATAGTTTCCCTACCACTGACGTAAGGCTCACCGGCCTATAATTTCCTGGATTATCCTTGCCACCCTTCTTAAACAAAGGCACAACATTGGTTATTCTCCAGTCCTCTTGACTAGGCTCACAATATCCCGTGTTATCCAAGCTTCCCGAAACTTGCCAAACTTGTCTTTCTTCCTCACAGGAACATGCTGGTCCTGGATTCTAATCAGCTGACGTTTGAAAGACTCCCACATGTCAGATGTTGATTTACCCTCAAACAGCCGCCCCCAATCTAAATTCTTCAGTTCCTGCCTAATATTGTTATAATTAGCCTTCCCCCAATTTAGCACCTTCACCTGAGGACTACTCTTATCCTTATCCACAAGTACCTTAAAACTTATGGAATTATGGTCACTGCTCCCGAAATGCTACCCCACTGAAACTTCGACCACCTGGCCGGGCTCATTTCCCAATACCAGGTCCAGAATGGCCCCATCCCTAGTTGGACTATCTACATACTGTTTCAAGAAGCCCTCCTGGATGCTCCTCACAAATTCTGCCCCATCCAAGCCCCTAGCACTAAGTGAGTCCCAGTCAATATAGGGGAAGTTAAAATCACCCACCACCACAACCCTGTTACCTTTACATCTTTCCAAAATCTGTCTACATATCTGCTCCTCTACCTCCCGCTGGCTGTTGGGAGGCCTGTAGTAAACCCCGAACATCGTGACTACACCTTTCCTATTCCTGAGCTCCACCCATATTGCCTCGCTGCTTGACCCCTCTGAGGTGTCCTCCCGCAGTACAGCTGTGATATTCTCCTTAACCAGTAATGCAACTCCCCCACCCCTTTTACATCCCCCTCTATCCCGCCTGAAGCTTCTAAAGCCTGGAACATTTAGCTGCCAATCCTGCCCTTCCCTCAACCAAATCTCTGTAATAGCAACAACATCATATTTCCAAGTACTAATCCAAGCTCTAAGTTCATCTGCCTTACCTGTTATACTTCTCGCATTGAAACAAATGCACTTCAGACCACCAGTCACGCTGTGCTCAGCAACATCTCCCTGCCTGCTCTTCCTCTTAGTCCCACTGGCCTTATTTACTACGTCCTCCTCATTTATTTCACTAGCTGTCCTACTGCTCTGGTTCCCACCCCCTTGCCACACTAGTTTAAACCCTCCCGAGTGACGCTAGCATGCCTTGCAGCCAGAACCTTGCCCCTCCAGCGACTGTTACTTTCCACTTATCAGCCCAAGCCTGGATACTGTCCAGGTCTTGCTGCATTTCTACATGGACTGCTTCAGTGTCTGAGGAATCGCGAATGGTGCTGAACATTGTGCAATCATCAGCAAACATCCCCACTTCTGACCTAATGATGGAAGGAAGGTCATTGATGAAGCAGCTGAAGATGGTCAGGCCTTGGACACTACCCTGAGAAACTCCTGCAGTGATGTCCCAGAGCTGAGATGATTGACCTTGAACAACCACAACCATCTTCCTTTGCGCTAGATATGACTCCAATCAGCGGAGCGTTTCCCCCGATTCCCATTGATGTCAGTTTTGCTCGGGCTCCTTGATGCCATACTCAGTCAAATGCTGCCTTGATGTCAAAGGTAGTCACCCTCACCTCACCTCTTGAGTTCAGCTCTTTTGTCCATGTTTGAACCAAGGCTGTAATGAGGTCAGGAGCTGAGAGGCCCTGGCAGCGAGCAGGTTATTGCTAAGCAAGTGCCGCTTGATAGCACTGTCGACGACACCTTCCATCATTTTACTGATGATTGAGCGTAGACAGAAGGGGCGGTAATTGGCCGGGTTGGACTTGTCTTGCTTTTTGTGTACAGGAAATACCCGGGCAATTTTCCACGTTGCTGGGTAGATGCCACTGTTGTAGCTGTACTGGAACAGCTTGGCAAGGGGTGCGGTGCGGCAAGTTCAGGAGCACAGGTCTTCAGTACTATTGCTGGAATGTTGTCAGGGCCCATAGCCTTTGCAGTATCCAGTGCCTTCAGTCTTTTCTTGATGTTATGCAGAGTGAATCGAATTGGCTGGGGACTTCAGGAGGAGGCCGAGATGGATCATCAACCCGGCACTTCTGGCTGAATGTTTCAGCCTTATCTTTTGCACTGATGTGCTGGGCTCCCCCATCATTGAGGATGGGGATATTTGTGGAGCCACCTCCTTCAGTTAGTTGCTTAATTGTCCAGCACCATTCACGACTGGGTGTGGCAGGACTGCAGAGCTCAGATCTGATCTGTTGGTTATGGGATTGCTTAGCTCTATCTATCGCATGCTGCTTACTCAGTTTGGCACACAAGTAGTCCTGGCTTGTAGCTTTACCAGGTTAACACCTCATTTTGAGGTATGCCTGGTGCTACTCCTGGCATGGTATGCCATCCTGCACTCTTCATTGAACCACGGTTGGTCTTCCAGCTTGATGGTAATGGTAGAGTGGGAGCTATGCCAAGCCATGAGGTTACAGATTGTGCTTGAGTACAATTCTGCTGCTGCTGATGGCTCACAGTGCCTCACGGATGCCCAGTTTTGCATTGCTAGATCTGTTCGAAATCTATCCCATTTAGCATGGTGGTAGTGCCACACACCATTGAGGGTATCCTCAATGTGAAGGTGGGACTTCATCTCCACAAGGACTGTCCGGTGGTCACGCCTACCTATACTGTCATGGACATATGCATCTGCGGCAGGCAGATTAGTGAGGATGAAGTCAAGTATGTTTTTCCCTCACCCCCTGCCGCAGTCCCAGTCTCGCAGCTATGTCCTTTAGGACTCGGCCAGTAGTGGTGCTACTGAACTACTCTTGGTGATTGACATTGAAGTCCCCCACCAGAGTACATTCTGCACCATTGCCACCCTCAGTGCTTCCTCCAAGTACTGATTCATCAACTGAGGGAGGGCAGTAGGTGATAATCAGCAGGAGGTTTCCTTGCCCATGTTTGACCTGATGCCATGAGACTTAATGGGACCTGGAGTTGTTGTTGAGGACTCCCTCCCAACTGTATTCCACTATAGGACAGGACATACCCAGGGATTGTGATGGCGGTGTCCGGGACATGATATGTAAGGTATGATTCTGTGACTATGACTCTGTGAGGCTGTTGCTTGAATCTGTGGGACAGCTCTCCCAACTTTGGCACAAGCCGCCAGATGTCAGTAAGGAGGTCTTTGCAGGGTTGACAGGGCTGGGTTTGCCGTTGTCATTTCTGGTGCCGCAGTCAACGCCGGGTGGTCCGTCCAGTTTCATTCTTTTTTATTGACTTCATAGCGGTTAGATACAACTGAGTGGCTTTCTAGTCTATTTCAGAGGGCATTTAAGAATCAACCACATTGCTGTGGGTCTGGAATCACATGTAGCCCTACAGACCAGGTAACGACAGCAGATTCGTGAACCAGATGGATCTTTAACAACAATGGTTCCATGCCATCATTAGACTAACTTTTTAATTACAGATTTATTCATTTAATTCAAATTTCACCTTCTGCTGTGGTGGGATTCGAACCCATGTCCCCAGAGAAATACCCTGGGTCTCTAAGGTACTTGCCAAATGACAATACCACTACGCCACCACCCCCCTATAAGAGTGTACAGGGACAGAGGAACCTGGGGATTCATGTGCATAGATCTTTTGACAGTGGCAGGTCATATTTAGAGAGTAATTAGCAAAGCAAATGGGATCTTGGTCTTCACAAATAGAGGTGATGAGTACAAAAGCAGGGAAGTTATGCTGAACCTTTATAAAGTACTGGTTAGGTCAGAACTTGAGTATTGCATCCAGTTCTGGTCACCACACTTTAGGAAAGATGTGAGGGTCCTTGAGAGGTGCAGAGGAGCTTTACCAGAATGGTTCCAGGGATGGGGATTTTAGCTACAAGATTAGGTTGAAGAAGCTGGAGTTGTTCTCCTTGGAGCAAAGGAGATTGAAGGGAGATTTGATGGAGGTGTGCAAGATTATGACAGGTTTAGATAAGGTAGACAAAGAAAAGCTGTTCCCATTAGCTGATGGTACAAGATCTAGGTGACACAGATTTAAGGTTTTGGGGAAATGTAGGAGAGATGTGAGGAAGAACTTTTTTTTACGCAGTGAGTGCTAATGACCTGGAACTTGCTGCCTACGATGGTGATGGAAGTGGAGATTTTGAATGATTTCAAAAGGAAATTGGATGGACACATGAAAGAAAGAAATTTGCAGGGCTACATGGATAGAGTGGAGGGAATGGGACTGATTGGAATACTATACAGAGAGCTGGCATGGAATCATTGGGCCAAATGGCCCCCTTCTGTGCCATAATGACTATGATTTTTTTGGTGATGTTGATGGTGGTACAATTATTGGCTAGGACACCAGTAAGAACTCCCCTGCTGTTCTTCAAAATAGCACCTTGGCATCTTTTACACACACCTGAGAGAGCAGATGGAGCCTCAATTTAACATCTCAGCTGAAAGGCAGCACAGCACTCCCTCAATATTGCACTGGAGTGTCAGACTAAATCTTTGTGCTTAAATCTCTAGTGGGACTTGAATCAACAACCTTCTGATTCAGATCGAAGTGTGCTACCCACTGAGCCAGAGCTCACACTCCAAATATAAACTAATGAAATTCTGTTTTATTTTAACACGTTGTAACTTTTTGTTAAAATTTGTGGACAGGAATTTCACTCTCTTCCTTTCCAAACGAGCTAGTCTTAAATTATTTTTTGAAAAGCATTGCGATAGATCAGATTCCTGTCTTTGTTTCAGGATGGTGCTACATCACTTTTTCTGGCAGCACAAGGAGGCCATCTTAATGTGGTTCATATGCTACTGTCAGCAGAGGCAAAGATTGACCAGCCAAGACAGGTATATATTGTGCTTTATAATTTAAAAAAATGTGAATTAATTAATTCTAACTCTAATAACCTGACTGGCTTATTTTAACATTAACTTCAATGTAACTATGTATTGAAAGTCAATGGAGACAAAAGTGCAACTTTGATCAACTGAAACACCACACTTCTGGGTGATGAGGCCTGTTCAGCACTCAATGTACTCCACAATGCTAGTTCATGTACAGAGTGTGCGCAAAGCTCAGGAGAGTCCACAGAACATTCCAAGAATTAGATTTAAGAGAAGAAAATCCGGCAGCGTCATCTGACATTCATTCCAGAATTCCCAGTGTGCACTCCTGATGAATGAAGCTTGACACCAAAAACACATATCGATATAAATTACTCTTCAATCTAGTTTATAAAACAATCTTAAATAAAAAGACTAGGGAGGATAAGGCCATAAAAGTAATTATGATCATACAGCAGAGAAGGACATTTGGCACATTATACCTATGCCAGTTCTTTGAAAGAGCTATCCAATTATTCCCACAATCCCCTGCTCTTTCCCCTGAAATTATTTCCCCTTCAAGTATTTATCCAATTTCCTTTTGAAAATTACTTTTGAATCTTCTTTCACTGCCCTTTCAGGCAGTGCATTCCAAATCATTACAACTCACTACGTAAAAAAGTTGTTCTTATCTCCCCTCTGGTTTTTGCCAATTACAATAAATCTGTCTCTCCTGGCAACTGACCCTCCAGCCAGTGGAAACAGTTTCTCCTTATTTCGTCTATCAAAACCCCTTGAATCAGTTCCCCTCTGAGCGGTGATCCAAGAGCAGTTCCCTTGGATGGGGAGCAGTAAGATGCTTAAAAACATGTGAGGACAACTTAATACACAAGGATATAAAGTGTTCAGAAAAGAGAGAAAGATAAAAGGGATAAAAACAAGAAATGCTGGAAATACTCAGCAGATCTGGCAGCATCTATGGAGAGAGAAGCAGAGTTAATGTTTCAGGTCAGTGACCTTTCATCAGAACTGGCAAAGGTTAGAAATGTAATAGGTTTTAAGCAAATAAGGCGGGGTGGGGCAAGAGATAACAAAAGAGAAGGTGTTGATAGGACAGGATCACAGACTTGCGATACATGGTTAAATTGAAGTTAATGTTTCTCTGTGACCCTGCCCTATGAGAGAGATAGAGGAGCAAATCTGCAGTGAAATAACAGAGATGTGCAAGAACTATAGAGTGGTGATATTGGGGACTTTAATTACTCAAATATTGATTGGAATAATATTGGAGTAAAGGGTAAGGAGGGGGAGGAATTTCTGAAATGTGTTCAGGAGAGCTTCCTTGAGCAGTCTGTTCTTGGTCTAACCAGGAAGGAGGCATTGCTGGATTTGGTGCTGGGGAATGAGGTGGGCCAAGTCAAATTTCTGTAGGAGAAAACTTGGGTAAGAGTGATCAATGTATCTTAAGGTTTAGATTAGTGATGGAGAAGAACAAGGAACAATCTAAAGTAGAACTTCTAAATTGGAAGAGGGCTAACTTCAATGGGATGAAAGGGGATCTAGCTGGGGTAAAATAGAACCAAAGACTGACAGGAAAACCTATAATAGAACAAATGCATGCTCTTTAAGGAGGAGATGTTTAAGGCACAGGCTAGGTACATTCCAACAAGGGCGAAGGCTAGGGGAACCAAAGCTAGGGCTCCTTGGATGACGAGAGAGATAAGAGAATATGATAAAACAAAAAAAGGTGTACGATGCATGTCAGGTGAATTTTGCAAGTGAGAACGAGGCCAAATACAATAAGTTGAGAGGGGAAATGAAGTGAAAAATGAGACTGGCAAGGAGAGAATATGAGAATAGGATGGCAGTTAACATAAAAGGGAATCCAATGATCTTCTACCACAGGGTTGTCCAACCTTTTCGCATGGGGGGGTGCGGCCACATTACAATTTTTGTCTTACCTAGGGGGCCAGTTAAACAATTTCAGAAAGAGAAAGGCATTAAAAATTAATCTTACTATTAGTCAAAACAACAAATGTACATTTTTGTGAAGAAGCTTTAAATTAAATGGCGGGCTTTAAAAACAGAAGTCGGAACCTGCCGGAAAACCCCAAATCTTTCCGAAGTTCAGAAACCGCTGTTCCCGATCCAAGTACCCATCAGCTATGAAACTGACTTGCAATTTTTTTAAAAAGCCGGTCTGCAAGAAGAAGCCAGTGGAAAATTTCTCGCCTCCAGTCACGGGCCCCTGGTGAGGATGAGGAATGGCATCCACGGGCCAGATGGAAATCTTTGGTGGGCTGGATCCTGGCCCACGGGTTGTATGTTGGACAACCCTATTCTACTGGCATGTAAACAGTAAGTGGGTAGTAAGAGGCGGGGTTGGTCCTATTAGGAATAAAGAGGGTGATAAATGTTTAGAGGTATAGGGCAAGGCTAAAATACTTAATGAGTACTTTGTATCGGTGATTACGAAGAAAAAGGATGCTGACCAAATATCGTCAGAAGCGGAGATGGTAAAGGTAATGAATGGGGTAAAAATTGATCGGTTAAATGTACTAGTACGGCTGGCTATGCTTAGACTGGATAAGTCGTCTGGTACTGATTATTTGCATTCAGGTTGCTAAAGGAAGTGGGGGTGAAGAGATAGCGGAAAGGCTTGCCATAATCTTCTAATCTTCCCTAATATGGGGGAGGTGCCAGAGGATTGCAGATTGGCTAATGTGACACCCTTATTTTTGTAAAGGGTGTAAGAACATTCCTGGTAACTAAAAGCCAATCAGTTTAACATCAGTGGTGAGTAAGATTTTAGAAACAATAATCAGGAAAAATATCAATTGGCACTTGGAGAAGTTTGAGTTAATTAAGGAGATCCAGCACTACTTTGTGAAAGGCAGACTACAGGTCAGAAAACAGCAAGTCATGATAGATGGTTGTTTTTCAGACTGGAGAATGTTAGAAAGTGGTGTTCTCCAAGGGTCAATTTTTTTTTATTCATTCTTGGAATGTGAGCATTGCTGGCAAGGCCAGCATTTATTTCCCATTCCTAATTGTCCTGAACTACCTACAACTGAGTGGGTTGCTAGGCCATTTCTAGAGGGCAGTTAAGAGTCAACCACATTGCTGTGGACCTGGATTCACATATAGGCCAAATCAGGTAAGGAGGGCAGATTTCCAGCCCGTAGGTCATTAGTGAAACAGATGGATTTTTTTTAACAATCCAATGGTTTCGTGATCATTATTAGTGAGACTACCATTTTATTTCAGATTTATTAATTAATTGAATTTAAATTTCTGCACCTGCCGTGGTGGGATTTAAACTCATATCTCCGGAGCATTAGCCCGGGCATCTGGATTACTTATCCAGTAACTTTATCACTATGCTACCATACTGCAATCACTGCTTTTTTTTGCGATATATAAATTACTTGGATTTGGAATGCAGAGTAGAATCTCAAAATTTGCCAAAGATACCAAACTTGGAAATATGGCAAACAATGAGGATGATACAAATCGACTGCAACAGGACACAGATAGGCTTGCAGAATGGGCGGACCAGTGGCAGATGGAATTTAATACAGAGAAGTGTGAAATGATGCATTTTGGCAGAAGGGATCGGGAAAGGCAATATAGACTCAATGGCACAGTTCTAAAGAGTGTGGAGGGACAGAGGCAACTGAGCGTTCATGTGATTAGATCTTTGAAGGTGGCAGGACATATTGAGAAAGTAATTAGCAAAGCATATGGGATCTTCAATCTATGGCTACACAAATAGAGGTATTGAGTACAAAAGCAGGGAAGTTATGTTGAACCTTTATAAAGCTTTGGTTAGGCCACAACTAGAGTATTGTGCCCAGTTCTAGTCACCACACTTTAGGAAGGACGTGAGGTCTTTGAGAGGGTGCTGAGGAGATTTACCAGAATGGTTTCAGGGATGAGGGATTTTAGGTTCGGTTGGAGAAGTTGGGGTTGTTCTCCTTGGAGCAAAGGAGATTGAGGGGAGATTTGATGATGGCAGGTTTAGATCAGGTAGACAAAGGAATGGGACAGATTTAAGGTTTTGGGTAAAAGATTTTGGGTGATATGAGGAAGAATTTTTTTACATGGTGAGTGCTAATGATCTGGAATTCACTGCCAACGAAGGTGGTGGAAGCAGAGGTGATCAATGATTTCAAAAAGAAATTGAATGGGCACTTGAGACCATCAAAATTTTAGAGCTATAGGAATAGAACAGGGAAATGGGACTGTCTGGATTGCTCCGCTGAGAGCAGCATGGACTCAATGGGCCAAATGGCCTCCTTCTGTGCCATAATGACGCTGTGACTCAAATCTAAGCCTACCAGTGCATTTTGCAGTTATCACATTATCATCCCAGCCACAACCCACTGGTGTTAAAATCTAGCTCATAATCTCTCCCAATAAAACACTAAACAAATGCCATTGTTACATAAAAATGCCTTTATTACCTCCAGACTCAGCAATTCCACTGCACTCCTGGCTGGTCTCCCATCTTCCATAGTTCATAAACTTGAGATTATCCAATTTCCATTCACTCATTACCCCTATACTCACTGATCTACATTGACACCTGGTCCAGCAATGGCTCAAATTTAAAATCTCATCCTTAAGTTCAAAAACCCTCCATAGCCTCACCCTTCCTATCTGTGTTATCTCCCCCAGCCCTGCAGTCCTCCTAGAACTCTGCATTCCTCCAATTCTGGCCTCTTGTGCATCCTTGATTTCCTTAGCTTCACCATTGGTGGCTTTGCTTTCTGCCATCTTGGCCCTAGGCTCTGCAATTCCATCCCTAAACTTCTCCGCCTCTCCCTGTTCTCTTAATACGCTGCTTAAAAGACACCTTTTTGATGAAGCCTACCCTAAAATCTCTTTATTTTGTTTAGGATCTAACTACTCCATTGTGGATAGCTACACAGATGGGACACAGTGATATTGTTAAGCTACTGCTCCAACGGGGAGCTAATTCAGATACTCCTCGGAAGGTCAGATCTCTCTTTGCGAAAGAAAAGACTGTAGATTTGCACTTTGAATCAATTCAGTGGAAAACATGTTGTTAATTATGCAAAATGGGTCTCCAATGCAGGAGCAGTGAACAATGTTATTTCATTGCAAACTTTACTTTTTTGTAATTTTACATTTCCAATTTCCCCTCCTCAGTTAATTTTCTCACATTTATGTATATCTTGTTGGTTAGCCAGCTCTTGGATTGGATAGAGGCGCCCAAATCTTCTAGGCTTGTCACATACTGCAACTTGTTATCCTTGCAAAGCAAAGTTTAACCTTTTCTTCAAAATCCAAATCAGGTAGAGTTGCCACCATCCAGAATTGCCCTGGAATTTCCAGGAATTATAGATTAATTTCCAGGACATAGCTGTACGCAACACCTGAGAGAGAAATACAGGTGGAAATAAAAAATAATTCATTTTCTTTGAACACTTTTGCATATTAGTTATAACACTTTTCGAGAAGGGAGAAAAAGGCAGTTTGAATGGGTGGGGTGATTGGAAGTAGGAGGTCTTGTGATGCCTTTATCCCATTGATCTGCCATTTCCAAGATGTCCAGAGTCATAGAAGATGGTGAAGTTTCCAACTCGTTCCATGTCTCCAATGCAGTCAAACAGAACTGTGTTCTAAAATAAAAGCAAAATACTGTAGATGCTGGAAATCTGAAATGAAACAAGAAATGCTGGAAATACTCAGCAGCTCTGGCAGCATCCGTGGAGCGAGAAGCAGAGTTAACATTTCAGGTCAGTGAACCTTCATCAGAACTGGGAAATATTAGAAATGTTAAAGGTTTTAAGCAAGTAAAGCGGGATGGGGCAAGAGATAACAAAAGAGGTGTTCATAGGATAAGGTCACAGAATAACTGACCAGAAGATCATGGAGCAAAGGCAAATGGTATGTTAATGGTATGATGAAAGACAAAGCGTTAGTACAGAGAGGGTGTTAATTGACAGAAAAATGAATCGGCCTCAAGCACAAACATGAAAAAACCAGTGGGTAGGCACAGTAGAAACAGACTAAACAAACTAAAATAAAATAAACAAATAAAAAACAGAAAAAATAACTAAAAATAAAAATAAAAAGGGGGGCCCGTCATGCTCTGAAATTATTGAACTCAATGTTCAGTCCGGCAGGCTGTTGTGTGCCTAATTGGTTAATGAGGTGCTGTTGCTCGAGCTTGCGTCGATGTTCCCTGGAATACTGCAGCAATCCCAGGACAGATATGTGGGCATGAGAGCAGGGGTGTGTGTTGAAATGGCTACCAACCGGAAGCTCGGGGTCATGCTTTCGGACTGAGCAGAGGTGTTCTGCAAAGCGGTCACCCAATCTGCGTTTGGTCTCCCCAGTGTAGAGGAGACCACATTGTGAGCAGTGAATACAGTATACTAAATTGAAAGAAGTACAAGTAAATCGCTGCTTCACCTGGAAGGAGTGTTTGGGGCCTTGGATAGTGAGAAGAGAGGAGGTAAATGGGCAGGCATTACACCTCCTGCGATTGCAGGGGAAGGTGCCGTGGAAGGGGACGAGATGATGGGGGCAATGGAGGAGTGGACCAGGGTGTCGCGGAGGGAATGATTCCTTTGGAATGTGACAGAAGAAAGGAGGGGAATATGCTTTTGGTAGTGGCATCACGCTGGACGTGGCGGAAATGGCAGAGGATGATCCTTTGGATGTGGAGGCTGGTGGGGTGGAAAGTGAGGACAAGGGTAACCCTGTCGCGGTTCTGGGAAGGAGGGGAAGGGGTGAGGGTAGAAGTGTGGGAAATGGGCGGACACGGTTAAAGGCCCTGTCAACCACAGTGGGGGCGATCCTCAGTTGAGGAAATAGGAAGACATATCAGAAGCGCTGTCATGGAAGGTTACAATATCAGAGCAGGTGCGTCGGTGATGGAGAAACTGGGAGAATGGAATGAAGACCTTACAGGAAGCAGGATGTGAAGAAATGTAGTTGAGGTAGCTGTGGGAGTCAGTGGGCTTATAATGAATATTAGTAGAAAACCTATCCCCAGAGATAGAGACAGAGAAGTCGATAAAGGGAAGGGAAATGAAGCAAAGTTGATAAAGTTTTCTAGTTCCAGGTGGGGAGTAGGAAACGGCACCGAACTGTGTTCTAGTTCTTGTTGTGAAAGAACCTTTAGGGATGAGTGACCATTATATGATGGAACTTTACATGAAGTTTGAAAGTGAGGTAGTTCAATTTGAAGCCAAGGTGTTAAATTTGAACAAAGGAAATTATGAAGGTATGAGGGGAAAATTGGCTGAGGTGGATTGGAAAAATACATTAAAAGGTATCACAGTGCATAGACAATGGATAGTGTTCAAAGAATTATTAAAGAAGGTCTCTTACCTTCCGGGAGCGGAGCGGAGAGGAGTGGACCTGTGGGGAGAACGCCGAGAGCGGAGCCTATAAATCGAACCTAAGGATTGAGGCCCAGTCTCTTACCTTGCGGGAGCGGAGAGCAGTCGGACCTCTTCCAGTGCGCTGGAGTTTTGAAAAAAAAAAGCGAACAGTGACGTCACAGGAGAGCTGCAAGGTGATTGGTTGGTGTCACTGCTGTTAGGGAATAGCTCGAAATAGCTGGGTCAGTATCTCAGGTAAGAAAAGTTTAAAGTTTCTTTCAAATATAGTAAGTAGCTTTTTTTTTAGGGAGTTCTGTAGTAATGAGGACCAGGAAAGAAGGGCCCTAGAGTAACTGATATTATTGGACATTAAGATCCTCCAGAAGGTTTAATTTAATTTAAAGGATTAAGTCATGGCAGGAGAGCTCAAAGCCGTGGTGTGCTCCTCGTACTCCATGTCGGAAGCCGGGAAAATTTCCAGTGCCCGGGACCAGCATGTGTGCAGGAAGTGTGACCAGCTGCAGCTCCTGGAAGCCCGGGTTTCGGAGCTGGAGCAGCAGCTGGGGAATAAGAAAAGTGATAGGCAGAGAAATCAAGGGCCATAATCAAGGGAAGGGAGAATAGAATGTGAAACTAGAATGACGGAGGTGGAGGGGCGACATGATAGAGGTTTACAAAGTTATGAGCGGCATGGACAGAGTGGATAGTCAGAAGCTTTTTCCCAGGGTGGAGGAGTCAGTTACTAGGGGACATAGGTTTAAGGTGCGAGGGGCAAAGTTTAGAGAGGATGTGCGAGGCAAGTTCTTTACACAGAGGGTGGTGAGTGCCTGGAACTTGCTGCCGAGGGAGGTGGTGGAAGCAGGTACGATAGCGACGTTTAAGAGGCATCTTGACAAATATATGAATAGGATGGGAATAGAGGGATACGGTCCCCGGAAGTGCAGAAGGTTTTAGTTTAGGCAGGCATCAAGATCGTCAGCAGGCTTGGAGGGCCGAATGGCCTGTTCCTGTGCTATACTGTTCTTTGTTCTTTATTAGCAAAAAACATAAAAACAGACCGTAAAAGCATTTGTAGGTATGTAAAAAGGAAATGTTTGGCTAAGACAAATGTGGGTCCATTACAGGCAGAATCAGGAGAATTTATAATGTGGAATAGAGAAATAACAGAGAAGCTAAATGATTGTTTTGTGTCTGTCTTCACTGAGGAAGGTACAAGAAATCTTCCAGAATTAGAGATCCAAGGGACTAGTGAGAATGAGTAATTGAAGGAAATTAGTATCAGTAAGAAGGTTGTATTGGAGAAATTAATGGGGCTGAAGGTTGATAAGTCCCCAGGAAGGATATTGTTGGCATAGAGGGAGTGCATTGAAGGTTCACCAGACTTGTTTCCAGGATGGCGGGACTGTTTTATGAAGAGACATTGGGGAAACTGGGCTTGTATTCTCTAGAGTTTCGAAGAATAAGAGGTGATCTCATTGAAACTTACAAAATACTTAAAGGGATAGATGTTTCCCCTGTTTGGAGAGTCTAGAACTATAGGAGAAAACTTCAAAATAAGGGGGAAGCCACTTAGGACAGAGGTGAGGAGAAATTTCTTTACTCAGAGGGTTGTGAATCTTTGAAATTCTCCTGCTCCTATGTTCTCATCTTGTTTAGTAGCTTGTATGTATCCATGCTTACTTATGCCTGCCGCAACTTGGATAAAGGAGTGTATATTTCCTTCAGGATGGATGCAAAACAGTGCAATCTCTGTCATCTGGAATCCAAAACCAGAACCTTTGAAGACCTTACTCAGGAGTTCTTGAATCCTGATGATCGTGCCCTTGTTGCCAATACATGGCCCACTTCTCAGAGGCTTGTAAGAAATTTGGCCACACTATCAGTCTGAAGAAGATAAAAGTTATATGACTGTCTGCTCTTGGAAAATCTTATTTGCCACCTAATATCATCAAAGGGCACAGACAGTCTGCAATGGATAGGTTCAGTATCTAGGAGTGTAGGAAAGAACGCCAGGAGCAGCACCAGGTATACCTAAAAATGAGGTGCCAACCTGGTGAAGCTAAAACAGAGGAAACAGACAGAGCTAAGCGATCCCACAACCAGATCAAGGCACTGCAGTCCTGCCAAATCCAGTCGAGAATGGTGGGTGACAATTAAAGAACTAACCAAAGGAGAAGGCTCAATAAACATCCCCATCTTCAATGATGGCAGAGCCCAGCACATCAGTGCATAAGAGAAGGCTAAAGCATTTGCAACCAGGTCTGGAATGCACTGCCTGGGCTGGATTTAATGGGCTCCCTGGAGATGGGCTAGGAGGCGGGGTGGAGAGCCCATAGATTTGCGATGGAAGACTGTGGGCAGATGGTCTATCACCTTCCCATCGCACCGCAATTAAGTCAGGGGCGGGATTGCCCAATGACAGTCTTCTTGCCCAGAGGCCAATTGAGCGCCCTTAAGAGGCCTATTATCAGCCACTTAAGGGCCTCTGCCCACCACCACTGAAATAAGTCAGTGCAGAGTGGGGTGGGGGGCGGGGGGAGGGTAGGAGCCTCTGCCATTCAGTGTGGTCGTCCAGTAAAATGAGGCATGCCCTCCTCCGTGGGCAATCTGTGGCCCACAGGGCTCCCAGCAGAAAACAATCCACCTCCCTGAACACCCGCCCCCTGCACTCAACACCCACCTTCCCTCCCTCCCATCGTTGGGGCCTGACAGTCGTGCCCCGGCGATCCTGCCTCACTTATCTTGGTCCGGGTCTCCGGTGCTGGGCCTGGTTCCAAGGCCTCCTGCAATACATCTGATTGGTTGGCAGCTCTTGGAGGCAGGATCCTTGTCTTTAAAGGGACGGGGCTCCTGGCGCTGGGCTGTTAATTGATGAAGGTAGTCTACATGAGCTGAAATTTGGTAAACTTTCAAAGGTATAAGGATTGCCTAATGACCAATCTGAAATAAATGTGCTACTTCAACTGACACATGGGAGCATGATGCTTGTGACAGGAAAAAGCGGCTAAAGATGGCTCAGAATGGAACATTACAGTCTGAAGCAAGTCTTATCCAGCTCGTAGAAGAAAAGAGAGCCCAAAGGAAAGCAAAGAAAGATCTGCCCTAAGGTCAGTTTTTCATGAATATCCTGTGTGTGGGAGAACGAGGACCCACAGTCTGTATTAAGTTGGGAATCATAGACTGTCATCATTGACAACAATGGTGAATCCATTTTCATCATATCATTACAGGATTGCAGCTATGTTGAATATAACTGTTAATTATATTTTTTTACAACCAAGGTAGGAGGAATGCACTGTCTTTTCTAGTTCCACTTCTCCACAGGTCACAACATATATTTAAGTGTTTACCCAGTTACCTTAGCCCCTCACACACACAGACTCACAGGTTAACCGAAAAATAAAGAGATTTTCTCTTTCAAGCATTATTACAAAAAAAAAGACAAAAAAGAATACTTTGGCCAAGTAGTAGCTAATTCTTGAAGAAAAAAAGAGAAGATATGTAAAGATGTCAATTGTCCTTTTTAGGTTTGGCGTCCCAAATACACGTAGACAGCTGTCACTGGGATCTTCCTAGAACAGTTCTTTTCTGGTGGCATTGTGCATCAGTTTGGCAGGCTTTCCAGGAAAAATGGAGCAATAGTTTCAGTCTGTTTCTTACACTTGCTTCTCAGAGCTTCTCAAAGAGATGGAAAAATTGGTAGGCTTTTCAAAGAGCTGGAACAGACTGAGTTGGGGGTTGCTCCCTTGGCAATTTGATTCTTTAACTCCTTTTCAAACCATTGTCTATATCCCAACTGTATGTCCAAAGCAAAGCCAAAAACAACTCAGGAGTCAAGCCTCCTGACCCCTATAAATCTTGACCTGTCACTTCTTTGTGAACATCTTTCCCCAAGTCAAAACAACCCTGCTGGATAATTACCTGAAGACAGGTGACTACCAGTAAGGGCTTGTTTTTACCACTCCTTGATTCTTCCAGTAACTTGTTTACAAACTCAGTCCAAAAGACCTTCTGGTGACCTCTAAAAAAAACAAAGTTCCAGCGTCTATGAAATCTTTTTCCAGTTTTAACACACAAATCCCCATAATTTAACAAAAGAATGGAAGCACTCATAACATTTGTAAGACATAATTTGAAGAATTAAAACATAATTTTGTTATCCTGCATATATAAAAGAATTACAACTACTTCTAAATGAACATTTCTGATTATAAAAAGTTTTCTTGAGTTAACAACTAGACGTCCTATGTTAATTCACAATTATTATTCTTTCCAAAGGATGGCTCAACACCTTTATTCAAAGCTGCATACAAAGGGTTTGCTGAAGTTGTTCGGGAATTACTGACATTTTGTCCTTCACTGGGAATTCTTAAGGTAAAAACTTCATTATTACTATGCCAATTTTCATGTGAGAAACAGTTCCACCTCATAAATAGATAAAAATTTAGGAATTAGAAATTAGGCCATTTAGCCTATTCAGTTTTGCTTTTTTTAAATCCAGGTGCTGTTTCTTCACCCAAACTAGGTATATTGTTTTCCCAAATCCTTTATTTCCCCAATGAATTGTGAAATATTCTGATTCTTTTCGGTGCTCTTTTCCAGAGTACCGGGGGCCCTACTTTATGGCCACTCCATGGCCCACTGAGGGGCCCTCTGGCGGTGATGGCCATCCCCACGCCTACCATGCCGCCGGTGGAAAGTGCCCCCACCCCCTCCCTGGCTCTGAGAGGTAGGCCACAGTCCTCAATTGGATGGCGGTCCTGGTGGCAGCCTCTTAATTGGCCGCTGCCAGTAAATAGTGTCCTGCTGCCCGCGGCGCGCTGGCGTGGGGTCAGGTCCCACTTTCAGTCCCGACAGCTGGACTTCTTACCTGCTGGAAAAATTCAGCCCCTAGTTTCCAAGGAATGTTTTTTGTGCCTATTCCTCTGATGCTTGGTTCTTTAATTCTACAACTAACAACAGCACCAAAAGCAGCCATGCAACAAAAAAGAGGATTAGTGAACTAATCTCAGAACCATCTCTAGCTGCTTTAGGCCCTGAAGGGGCAATTGTAAAACTATTAATGGTTGGAAAATTATGGGCAGAATGTGGCTGACTATTTCATTTGAACTGGCAGTAGTATGAGGTTCCAGGCTGGCAACCTGGGTTTGTGAAAGTACTCCTTATAGATAAGATCAGCATACGAAAACCTCATTCAAAGTGTTTAAAATAAGCAGATCCACTGAATGATTTACTCTATTTTCAATCATTTGTTTTATTTTTATCCCATTTAAAATGTATTTCAAATGAATTTTCCGCTGTCTTTGAATTCCTTCCCATGTGCCATCTCCTATTTCCCCAGTCAAGAAGACAGTCAGTTAACCAGCTGCTGCTTTGTAGCATTGGTGGTGATTTTAAATCTACCTAAAGCAGGTTGGCAGTTAAAATGTACATAGCTACGGTGCATTAGATCATATTATGATTTAATTGGTGCAGCATGAGTTGTCTTGAACACAGGACAGACTATTAACCACTTTTTGTGTGCATGAACAGAATGGAACAACAGCTCTACATGCTGCGGTTTTAGGAGGCAATGTCAGAACAGTGGCCCTTCTCATCGACTCTGGAGCAGATCCAAGTCTAAGGAATATGGTAATAGGCACTTACCTCTTCCTTCTATTTCCTGATGTTTATAAAGCCCAGGGGCTAGAAATTCAACTTCACAGAACTTGTTTTTTCAGGCGCTCACTAGCCTACCAAGGCTCGAGTAGGGTGCACATTTCAGGTTGAAAGTGAGCCAACTGCCATATTGGTGAAATAAAAACAGAAAATGCTGGAAATACTCAGCTGGTCAGGCAGCATCTGTGGAGAGAGAAAAACATTTAATGTTTTAAGTTCTGAGACCTTTCCTCAGAAATGTCATCATTGGTGAAGGTGGTCTCACTGGTGTCAGGAGCGCATGCCAGGAACATTTAAAAGAGGGGATCATTTATTCAAATTAGGGCCTGCGCCTCTTACTACATGCTAACCAGCAGGAGGGCCCTCTTGCCAGGGCTATTTAAAGGGAACATGCAGTTCTTACAGATTAGCTGCTGGTTAACTTCTGGGTGTTTTTTTTTCCATATGTTTTAATCACTCTGGAAAGTTAATTTTGTGTAAACAGAGAAAGATTTTGGTGTTGCACTATTATTGGTTTCCTCAGAAATAGTTTGGTTGCAGTCATAGGTGGTCTCATAGGGCTGCCTTAGGGGCTGGAGGATAAAGGAGGAGCAGCAAGGAGGACACCAGAAAGCAGGAGGAGGAGGACACTGCATAGGAGGCCATACTGACCATACCATCAAGCTGGTATTCAGGGAGCACTTTTACATCAAATTTACTCCGGAGCAATGGCTCAAATGCAGTTGCTCCACCAAGCAGCCTGTTGCCAAGCTATATCACCTGATACAGTCACAACTCCAACCTCAAACCATAGAATGGACAGCACTGCCCGTATCTGTCAAGGTCACTGTGGCTCGCAACTTTTACACTACAGTCTCTTTTCATGCTGTAACAGGTGATATCTCCCAGTTTTCAGTACACTGATATATCAGGGAGACCACAGAGGTTGTCTATGCCAGGAGGAACACTTACATCTCTTCCTTTATGACTAAAGTGAATCAGGATGAAAGAGCACAAGGTTTCACACATGATGGACTTTCCCTGGGAGCAAGGAGCCATGAACTACAGACACATTGCCTTGCATGCTCCCTGTCACCAGCTTGGCAAAAGGAATTCCATTTCCTCAGTGTACAGCTGATTTGCAACCACAGGCAGTGAATCGTGCAACTCTGGACTGGCTATAGAAACACATAAAGATTTACTGCATAAAAGGAGGCCATTCAGCCCATTGTGTTCATGCTGGCTGAGAAAGAGCTATCCAGTCTAATCATCTAGCTCTTGGTCTATATTCCTGTAGGTTATGGCACCTCAAGTGCATATCCAATTGTTTCTTTAAATACGATAAGGGTTTCTGCTTCTATGACTCTTTCATGCAGTGAGTTCCAGACCCCCTGCATCCTCTGGGTGAAGAAATCCTGGCAGCAGTTTAGACTCTTTCATTCTGCACCAGTCCTCTGTGCCACCTTTATTCCAAATAGGTTGCCAGGTTGCAGGCTGGCTATTGGATGACAAGGGCTATCCCTTTCAGACATGGCTCATAACTCCTGTAATGAACCTACACATAGCAGGTGTACATGAGCCATGCTGTCATGAGAAACATCATCAAGCTACCAATTAGCATGCTCAAATCAATCTTCGCTCTCTGGTCCAATCTGGGAAGCTTTGCAGTACACCCTTGAGCATTTACCATCACCTGCAGGGGGAGCAGTTGGAAGAAGAGAAACATCAACCAACAGTGCCATTACCTACCAGAGCTCAGAGACAAGGTCATCCAGAAGATTAATTTAATTCCTTATTAATGCAACAAACTGTCAATATTTTTATATTTGCTGGTTACTTTAATGTAGATAGAGAGAAATAGTTCAGTAGAAATGCTTCACATTGTGAAATAAGCACTTGGTTAATTCTGTTTTCAAAAGGGAATTGGATATATACTTGAAGGGGAAAAATGAGTGGGCAAAAATCTGGCAGATGGAGTATAATGTGGGAAAATTGAAGTTGTTCACTTTGGCAGGAAGATTAAAAAAGCAGAGTATTACTTAATTGGAGAACAACTGCAGAATTCCAAGGTGCAGAGGGATCTAGGTGTTCTAATGCATGAGTCTCAAAAAGTTAGTTTGCAGCTACAGCAAGTAATAAAGAAGGCTTATGGAATGTTATCCTTTATTACGAGAGGGATTGAAAATAAAAGTAAGGATGTTATGCTTCAGTTATACAGGGCATTGGTTAGACCACATCTCGAATACTGTGTGCAGTTTTGGTCTCCTTATTTAAGGAAGGATGTAAGTGCATTGGAGGTGGTTCAGAGGAGGTTTACTAGATTGATACCTGGAATGAGCGGGTTGTCTGATGTGGAAAGGTTGGACAGAGTGGGCTTGTTTCACTGGAGTTTAGAAGAGTGAGGGGAGTCTTGATTGAAGTTTATAAGATCCTGAACAGTCTTGACAAGGTGGATGTGGAGAAGATGTTTCCTCTTGTGGGTGAGTCGAGAACTAGGGGGCACTGTTTTAAAATTAGGGGTTGCCCTTTTAAGACAGAGATGAGGAGACATTACTTTCTCTCAGAGGGTTGTGCGACTTTGGAACTCTCTGTCTCAGAAGCTGGTGGAGGCGGGGTCATTGAATATTTTTAAGGCGGGGGTAGATAGATTCTTGTTAGGCAAGGGAATCAAAGGTTTTTGGGGGTAGATGGGAGTATGGAATTTGAGGCACTTATTGAATGGTGGAGCAGGCTAGAGGGACCGAATGGCCTACTTTGCTCCTAATTCATATTTGCAGGGCCATGGGAAGTGGGAGTAATTGAGTAGGTCTTTCAAAGAGCCAGCACTAGCACAATGGGCCAAATGGCCTCCTTCTATGCTTTATGATTCTACGTACCATGTGGTAGACAACTGCTTGTAGTATTACATGTTCTGAGAACCTGGTTGCCAGGTGGATGAAGGAAATAGTGCTGAAAGGATATGAGGTGGGGTAAATGTGACCGGAACTATTTGGTCATATGGAGAGTAAACACTGACATGAACTGGCCTGTTTCCATGCTATAGCTGCTAAATATTACCAGTGCTGGCTTCTGCATGTAATCTTCCACAATATCTGGCCCTATCCTGGGAAATCAGCTACAGTAAAATCTAATGGAAGACTCAATTTACACTTGATATTTCAGGCAGATGAATTACCAGCAGATCTTACAAGGAACGATCGTCTGATCAAACAGCTTCAATCAAAACAAAGATGTGGAGAAAGCTGAAGATGTGGAACCACACTAGGCACAAGGCCAACTTCTGACAAACACGAAGTACAGTGAGAACTGTAAAGGCACCTGCTTCTGAGTGGGGACATAATTCAGTTGAGTGGTCTTAAGGATGTAACATAAAAATTATTGAGCCATATAAAGGGTTTGTTGTGCATACCTTTTTTTTAAAACTTTATTTTAATTAAAAGATGCAAGTTTGTGTAATTTTAACTTGTTATTAGTTGAAGCTTTTGATTCTTTAAGAGCTGATGCGTACAATTTCCTACTTGCTGTTGGAGGCGAAATTAGAAACATGAAAATAAAGAATGTATTTACACTTTTGCTATAAACAGCAAACAAAGGAAAGATTCCCTCAGTCTCTTGCTAATGGTTAATTTTTCTTCCATAAACCTCATCAATAAGTTAATACTAGAAAACATGCTATGCAACTTTTTAAGCACCGTCACTCATAAATAAATGTGGGAGTTAGGTAAAACATACTAAACCAAATAATAATCCATAAATTATTATTGATTGATTAAAATATAACTGAAATTTTACCTGTATTTATTTGACTCTGTTGGAAAGCCCTCAAGGATTGGGGGAAAATATTTTTTATCATAAAAGAAGGGATAAAGAAATGAACAAAGGCATTATACACGATTCACACAGACACAATCAATGAATCTATAAGGTAGGTTCTGGGATTGAAGATACTCTTTCACAGCAGTAATGGGAAGGTTCTAACTTCATGGTTGCATTGCTGGCTGCTTGCAGTGACTGATTGCAGTGAGTCACACAGGCCTATGCATCATATCCTGTCTGGGTGCTGACAGCTGTTTAGGATATGCCCCTTAAAGCAACAGTGTAGCATTTAAAGCAATTACACAACAAAAGGAAGTACCTTGGCAGTAGTATAGGGTGTTGTTTCAGCTGCACAAATCTCTCCAATGTCAGTATCTTAGGACATTACAGTTTCATAAGAACATAGTAGTAGTCGACGGATGTTTTTGTGAATGGAAAGCTGTTTCCAGTGCCGTTCCACGGGGCTCAGTGTTGGGTCCCTTGCTGTTTGTGGTATATATTAATGATTTGGACTTAAAATGTGGGAGGCATGATTGGGAAGTTTGCTGATGACACAGAAATTGGCCGTACAGTTGATAGTGAAGAGGATAGCCGTAGACTCCAGAAAGATATCAATGGTTTGGTTGAGTGGGCGGAAAAGTGACAAATGGAATTCAATCCAGATAAGTGTAAAGTAATGCATTTGGGAAGGGCAAATAAAGCGAGGGACTACACAATAAACGGGAGGATATTGAGAGGGGTAGAAGAAGTACAAAACCTTGGAGTACATGTCCACAGGTCCCTGAAGGTGGCAGGACAGGTAGACAGAATGGTGAAGAAGGCATATGGAATGCTTTCCTTTATTGGCCGAGGTATAGAATTCAAAAGCAGAGATGTAATGTTGGAACTGTATAAAACTCTGGTTAGGCCACAGCTGGATTATTGCGTACAGTTCTGGTCACCACATTACAGAAAGGACATAATTGCTCTGGAGAGAGTACAGAAGAGATTTACAAGAATGTTGCCAGGGCTCGAAAGTTGCAGCTATGAGGAAAGATTGGATATGCTAGGGTTGTTTTCCTTAGAACAGAGCAGGCTGAGGGGTGAATCAATAGAGGTGTACAAAATTATGAGGGGCCTGAATAGAGTGGACAGGAAGGACCCGGTTTCCCCTAGCGGAGAGGTCAGTTACCAGGGGCCACAGATTTAAGCTGATTGGTAGAAGGATTAGAAGGGACATGACGAAAAACTTTTTCACCCACAGGGTGGTGGGCGCTGGAATTCACTGCCAGAATCGGTGGTAAAAGGTACCTGGACATGCACCTGAAGTGCTGTAGCTGGCAAGGCTAAGGACCAGGTTCTGGAAAGTGGAATTAGATTGGGTGGCTAGTTTTTTTGGCCAACGCGGACACGACGGGCTGAATGGCCTCCTTCTGTGCTGTAAGTTTTCTATGGTTCTAAAAAATAGGAGCAGGATGTTATAACCCAGGAAGTCCACTGGTGAAGGATGATACTGGAGCCAATCTTTGCTTAGTCTTATATTTATTTACAGAGTGAAACATTAGAAGCAGTATATCTCCTAACTCAACTGCCACACAGTTTCAGTAAGTGTCTCCTTATATGTGCTCAAGACTCCGCTTAATGCCCTCCACCTGCATATAATTAAACACAATTGATATACAATCAACACAGGAACTAAGTAGGCCATTCGGCCCCTTGAGCCTGCTCAGCCATTTAATAAGATCATGGCTGATCTTCGACATCAACTTCACTTTCGTGCACTATCCCCATATCCCTTAGGGTTCAAAAATTTAGCAATCTCAGCCTTGAATATATGCAACGACTGAGCATCCACAGCCCTCTGGGTTAGAGAATTCCAAAGATTCACAACCTTCTGAATGAAGAAATCTTTTCTCATCTCAGTCCTCTCAAAGTCTTTCTCTCAAAGCTGCGGTAGAAATTTGTTTGTGCTGCTAAGCCAGCACAAAATGGGCTTGGGTAACAGTGTCTGTACCAAAACAACCAGAACCCAAGGCTCAATTGATATTGAATCTCAAGCCTCATTTTGATAAAACTGGCATGCTGTGGATGACTACCATGCATCCCTAGATAGCTCGCCAGGGATCCTCAGGTAGATCCTGGTAGGAGGGGGAGGGTTATGGGGAGGGGGCTGAATACGAACCGGCAAGCATTCTTGCTGATTAGCTTCAGCTATCTTTAAACACTTCTTGAAACAAAAACTTACCTGCTCTTTAGCAGCCTCCGTGTGGTTCTACAGTGGAGTTTGGGGTCATTCTTGCTTTCCTGGGTGACTACAAATAGGAGCATTTGACTCAGGCAATATTACCCAATGCAGTTGAGCCAGTTGATTGGTACATGGACTCTAGTTGTCAAAACTTGACGGGGCTGGATTTTAAGAGCCCCGCCGCTGACCTTGCCGGCAAGCTCAAAAAGTGGGCCGCACACCAAAGAGCCACCACAATCTCCCACACAGTGGCTCATTTAAATAGCCGGGGCGGCCTGCCCTCCACCCCACCCCCCCCCACCCCATCACGTGGTGGTGGGGGGGGGGGGGTGGCGGGCTGTCTGGCCCCAGCAATGGCTTCAGCTGCCTGTGTGCAGGTGCTGGCGCCATTTTTAAAGTGTAGCCATGCCCTGCTGGCACATTTAAATTTTTAAAGAGGAACCCCCCCACCCCCAAAGTGAAATAAATAAATTCACAACACCCCTTTCCCACCCCACCAATAACAATTACATTATCTATTTGCCTTCCCCACCCCACAAAACACTTAACTTTTACATCTGGGCTGAACACTACTGTGAGCTATACTCATGTGAGTCGGATATCTCCCAGTCTGCGCTCGATGCTCTCCCACAACTTCCTGTCATGGATGAGTTAGATGAAGAACCCTCACCACTGGAGCCCGAGAAGGCCTAGTGAACAGAAGGGCACTGGGCAAGGACAAAATCCCAGGCAAACTACTCAAGCACGGAAAGTCCCATCTATTACCACAACTTTCTGACCTCCTTCTCTGCTGGAAAGTAGGCTCTGTTCCACAGGAGATGTGTAATGCCAAAATCATCACACTATACAGAACAAAGGTAACAGAGGAAACTGCAATAACTTCAGGGGCATCTCACTTTTTAGCGTCACAGGGAAGGCCAGTGCTAGGGTCATACTTAGAAGACTCCATTTTCTTGCAGACCAAGTGCACCTGGAGGCGCAGTGCAGTTTCCTTGCCGGCAGATCTACTGTGGATATGATCTTCCTCATATGCCATGTAGGGAACAGAGAATACCCCTTTACCTTACTTTTGTAGCTCTTACTATTATCATCAGCAAAGCAACAAGATTTGGAAAAGATTGGCTGTCCACTGCAGCTCCTCAGTCTCATCCGCTCCTTCCATGACAACATGCACTGCACTGTACAGTTTGATGTCTCCACTTCAACAGTTTCAGAATGAAGAATAGAGTGAAACAGGGTTGTGTCCCAGCCGCCACTTGTTTGGCATCTTCTTCTCCATGCTCCTGACTTTCACCTTCCCTGCAGGTATGAAAGAAGTCTACTTGCACACTAGGTCAGACGGCAAGGTGTACAATCTATCAAGGCTGAAAGCAAAGCCAAAAACACATCACGTCCTGAGCAGAGAACTCCTCTACGCTGATGATGCTGCGCTAGTCGCCCACATGGAAACTCAGCTAGAATCATAGACTGTCTCTCCTGTGCCTGTAACTTGTTCTCCTTGACTGTAAGTGCAAAGAAAACTGTGGTCATGAGACAAGATGTTGAATTACTGCCCCTGATGACATTAAATAACACCCCACTGGAAGTGGTTAGTAAATTCTGCCACCTTGTGTCCATGGTGACAGACAATCTGTCCCTTGATGCAGAGCTCAATACACATATAGGGAAAGCAGCTAACACCTTTGCCCCCTTGGCAAAATGCGTATGGAATAACACCAAGCTGACCCTTAGGACCAATCTCATGGTTTATAAGGTGTTCTCAGCAACTTGCTTTATGGCTGTGAAACATGGGCAACTTACAGCTACCAGGAAAAGAAGCTCAATAATTTCCATCTTCACTGTCTGCTGCACATTATGGGTATATTCTGGCAGGACAAAATCACAAATGCAGCAGTCCTCTCAAAGGCAGAGTTCCCAATAATGTTGGCACTAATCAAACAGAGACGGCTTCGGTGGATTGGACATGTCCGCAGGATGGAAGACGGTCGCATACCCAAGGAACTTCTGTATGGTGAGGTACCCAAAGGTCCGCTTCAAGGATGCTTGGAAGCGTGACATGAAGGTCTTAAAGTCAACTATCGCACTTGGGAGTTACTAGCTGGCAAAAGAGGGAAATGGCGACATATCCTGTGGACTGGTGTGCACTACCACGATAACAAGTTGCTACAGCAACTTGGCAACAGGCACCAACTCACAGCGTCACTTGGCAGCTTCAAGTGCAGTACTTGCGTCAAAACCTGCCTCTCAAGGGTTGGCCTTCACAGCCATCAACAAAGGTGCACCAAGAGAAGACACCCCACTTAAAGGGATTGCTTGCTGCGTGATGTCATGGTCCTGTAGTCTTTTTTCAGAATACACGGTTTGCCTTTAAGGCTTGCAAGGGATCAGTATTGCTTTAAGAACCAGCAAGCCTCAGGAGTTATAGAAAGGTGCATTTTTGTTGCCTTAGAAACAGCCATTTAGAGACTACAATTTAAAGGGTGCATTCTCGTTACCATAGATATAGCCACTGGGAGTGAGTCTCATGCAATACATTTATTACAATTCAGTTTTGAACTAGCTTTTAGTTGAAGACAGTTTGTTCTAACAGAACACAGACACAGAGACATACAGTCACAGCTGGTGTTGGCACCTGAAGAAAGAGCTCTCAATTATTTAAACTGAAGGAATAGGATTTTAGTCTGTTTAATTATCTCTCAAAATTCTAAAAAAAAAAGTCTAGCCAAAACAGAGATCTCTGGTAATTTAAATTGAAGAAAGGGAAGTTAGACTGTGACAATCTTTTATCCCTCAAAAACTCTAAAGTCAGCTTGATTCCATTGAAAGTGTTTGCAAGTCGTTAATTGTTGAAATTCGCTGGAGAAGGAAAGCAACATTCTGTGAGGACTTCAACCAACATTGGACTGTAAATTTGCAAGGACTCTAATTTTTTCTATTTTAAATGTTGTTTATATCTCCATAGTGTTTAAGAATTTAGTTCTTCTAATTAAAGAGTTAATTTGTTGATTTAAAGATACCTGGTTTGGTTAGCCTCATTCGGGGGGTTAATAGACAGTACAATTTGGCTGGGTCTTTTTTTAATTTGGAAAGTTTTAAATGATATGTTAGGCGATCTGTGGAGTGACGGGATTGAATTGTCAGTGCGTCTCTCCCACCGCAAACAGAATCGTATATTTTGATTGGGGGCTTTGACAGGAGCAAATGGTCGTAACATTATTATCTTTTGTAGATGGAAGCATGCCAACCATATAGGTTGAGTCTGTGTTTTTGCCCAGCAGATGATGCTGCTGCTTCAAATATTCTGAATGATACATTCAGTGTAGTGAATAGTTTGAAATGCAGCAAGTACAGTATATGATTATGAATATAATTATCTAGATCAGGAGAACCCTAATAATTTCTCCCTTGGAGCTTTCTAATGTAAATCCATGTACCAAAAAAGATAAATAGCAAACCTTTGGTCCAGCTTAATAATTTCTGGTGGTATTAATGTTTGCTTACAGCACTTTCTGAAAGCTATGTTTTCTTTGTATATAGACAAAGCTTTATATAAGGACAGGTGGATCAACTACTTACAGGCCTCTCAAAGCTACTTTTAACCAGCTATGAGCTCAATAGTCCTGTTTTAAGCCACAGCAAGGATTGGGCAGGTGAGGTTGAGGCATGTCACAAACTGTCCATCCACTTAATGTCACCAGTATGACTACCTGGCCTTATTCATAGAGTTACATGCAAGAAACAGGCCATTCGGCCCAAATGGTCTATGCCGGTGTTTATGCTCCACACAAGCCTCCTTCCATCTACTTCATCTAACCCTATCACCATATCCTTTATGAGGATTTACAATTTATGAGGATGTTGCCAGGAATGGAGAATTTTAGCTATGAGAAACGATTGGTTAGGCTGAGGTTTTTTTATTTGGAATAAAGGAGGCTGCGGAGAGATCTAATTGAGGTGTATAAAATTATGAGGAGCCGAGATAGAATGGCTACAAAGGATCTATTTCCCTTAGCAGAGAGATCAATAACCAGGGGGTATAGATTTAAAGTAAGGGCTACGGACCAAGAGCTGGAAAGTAGGATTGGCCTGATTGCTCTTTTTTGGCTGGCACACACACAATTGGATAGACTAATTGTACTTACAGTTGACAAGGCACCAGGACTGGATGAGATGCATCCAAGGTTACTGAGGAAAGTGAGAGTGAAAATTGCGAAGGCACTGGCCATAATTTTCCAGTCTTCCATAGATTCAGGGGTTGTGCCAGAGGACTGGAGAATTGCAAATGTTACACCCTTGGTCAAAGGGTGTAAACATAAGCCCAGCAACTACAAGCCAGTCAGTTTAACCACAGTGGTGGGGAAGCTTCTAGAAATGATAATTCAGGACAAAATTAACAGTTATTTGGGAAAATGCAGGTTAATTAGGGAAAGCCAGCATGGATTTGTGAAGGGCAAATCATGTTAAACAACTTTTTTGATGAGGTAACAGAGAAGGTTGATCAGGGCAATGCTGTTGATGTGGTGTACATAGACTTCCAAAAAGCATTTGATAAAGTGCCGCACAACAGACTTATGAGCAAAGTTCTAGCTCATGGAATAAAAGGGACAACAGCAACGTGGATATGAAATTGGCTGAGTGACAGGAAACAAAGAGTAGTTAATGGATGTTTTTCAGACTGGGAGGAAGGTTTGTAGTGGAGTTCCCAAAGGGTCGCTGTTAGGACCCTTGCTGTTCCTGATATATATTAATGACTTGTACCTTGGTGTACAGGGCACAATTTCAAATGATCATACAAAACTTGAAAACATTGTAAACTGTGAGGAGGATAGTCTTCTTCTTCTTTGGCCTCCTTGTCTCGAGAGACAATGGTTAAGCGCCTGGAGGTGGTCAGTGGTTTGTGAAGCAGCGCCTGGAGTGGCTATAAAGGCCAATTCTAGAGTGACAGACTCTTCCACAGGTGCTGCAGATAAAATTGGTTGTCGGGACTGTTACACAGTTGGCTCTCCCCTTGCGCTTCTGTCTTTTTTCCTGCCAACAGCTAAGTCTCTTCGACTCACCACTCTTTAGCCTCGCCTTTATGGCTGTCCGCCAGCTCTGGCAATCACTGGCAACTGACTCCCACAACTTGTGATCAATGTCACAGGACTTCATGTCGCGTTTGCAGACGTCTTTAAAGTGGAGACATGGACGCTCGGTGGGTCTGATACCAGTGGCGAGCTTGCTGTACAATGTGTCCTTGGGGATCCTGCCATCTTCCATGCGGCTCACATGGCCAAGCCATCTCAAGCGCTGCTGGCTCAGTAGGGTGTATATGCTGGGGATGTTGACCACCTCGAGGACTTCTGCGTTGGAGATACGGTCCTGCCACCTGATGCCAAGGATTCTCTGGAGGCAACGAAGATGGAATGAATTCAGACATCGCTCTTGGCTGACATACGTTGTCCAGGCCTCGCTGCCGTAGAGCAAGGTACTGAGGATACAGGCTTGATACACTCGGACTTTTGTGTTCCGTATCAGTGTGCCATTTTCTCACATTCTCTTAGCCAGTCTGAACATAGCAGCAGACGCCTTTCCCATGCGCTTTGAGAGACAGGTTACTGGTGATAGTTGAGCCTAGGTAGGTGAACTCTTGAACCACTTCCAGAGCGTGGTTGCCGATACTGATGGATGGAGCATTTCTGACGTCCTGTCCCATGATGTTCGTTTTCTTGAGGCTGATGGTTAGGCCAAATTCGGTGCATGCAACCGCAATCCTGTTGATGAGTCTCTGCAGACACTCTTTTGTGTGGGATGTTTCTGTAACATTGTCAGCAAAGAGGAGTTCCCTGATGAGGACCTTCCGTACTTTGGTCTTCGCTCTCAGATGGGCAAGGTTGAACAACTTGCCATCTGATCTTGTGTGGAGGAAAATTCCTTCTTCTGAAGACTTGAACGCATGTGACAGCAGCAGGGAGAAGAAGATCCCAAACAGTGTAGGTGCGAGAACACAGCCCTGTTTCACGCCACTCAGGATAGGAAAGGGGTCTGATGAGGCGCCTCTATGCTGAATCGTGCCTTTCATACTGTCATGGAACGAGGTGATGATACTTAGTAGCTTTGGTGGACATCCGATCTTTGCTAGTAGTTTGAAGAGACCACGTCTGCTGACGAGGTCAAAGGCTTTGGTGAGATCAATGAAAGCAATGTAGAGGGGCATCTGTTGTTCGCGGCATTTCTCCTGTATCTGACGAAGGGAGAACAGCATGTCAATGGTCGATCTCTCTGCTCGAAAGCCACACTGTGCCTCAGGGGAGACACGCTCAGCCAGCTTCTGGAGCCTGTTTAAAATGGTATAGAACTTCAAAATGACTTGGACAAGTGGCAGATGAAATTTAATGCAGAGAAGCGTGAAGTGACTCATTTTGGTAGTAAGAATGTAGGGAGACAATATAAAATAAAGGGTACAATTCTAAAGGGGGTGCAGGAACAGAAGGATCCGGGTGTATATGTGCATAAATCATTGAAGGTGGCAGGACAGTGCAGTTAAGAGAGCATACAGCATCCTAGACTTCATTAACAGGGGCATAGAGTACAAATGCAAAGAAGTTATACTAACCTGTACAGAATACTGCTTCAGCCTCAACTGGAGTATAGTGTCCAGTTCTGGGCACCACACTTTTGGAAAGATGTGATGGCATTAGAGACAGAGTGCAGTAAAGATTCATGAGAATGGTTCTAGGGATGAGGAACTTCAGTTACGTGGATGGATTAGAGAGGTTGGGGCTGTTTTCCTTGGAGAAGTTTGAGAGGAAATTTGTTAGAGGTGTTGAAAATCATGAGGGGTCTGGACAGAGTAGATCGGGAGAAACTGTTCGCATTGGTGGAAGAATCGAGAACAAGAGGGCACAAATTTAAGGTAATTGGCAAAAGAAACAATGGTGACAAGGAAAAACTTTTTCATGCCACAAGCGGTTAGGATCAGGAATGCACTACCTGAGAGTGTGGTGGAGGCAGGTTCAATCAAGGCATTCAAGAGGGAATTGAATTGTTATCTGAAAAGGAAGAATGTGCAGGGCTACCGGGAGAAGGCAGGGGAATGGCACTAGGTAAATTGCTCTTTCATAGAGGCAGCGCAGACACGACAGATTGAGTGACCTCCTTCTGTGCTGTAATAATTCTGAGATTCTGTGACAATGGGCTGAATGACCCTCTTCTGTACTGCAATTGGCAGAAGGATTAAAGAGGAGTTGAGGAGAAACTTTTTCACCCAGAGGGTGGTGAGGGTCTGGAACTCACTGCCTGAAAAGTGGTAGAAGCGGAAACCCTCATTGCATTTAAAAAATACTTGGATTTGCACTTGGAAACCTACAGGGTATGGATCAAGGATTGGAAAGTGGAATTAGGTTGGATTGCTCTTTTTCGACTGATACAAACACGATGGGATGAATGGTCTCTTTCTGTACTGTAAATTTTCTATGTTTCTGTGGCTGAAGGATTACAGTTATGTGGAGAAACTGAAGAAGGTGGGATTGTTCTTCTTCTGGCAGAGAAGGCTAGGATCTAATTTGGTAGAGGTGTTTCTTTAGAGCTGGGGAAATGGTGGTGTAGTGATAATGTCACTGGACTAGAAATACAGAGGCCCAGGCTAACGCCCTGGGGACATGGGTTCAAATCCCACCACGGCAGCTGGTCTGGTGGAATTTAAATCCAATTAATTAATAAAAAATTTGGAATTGAAAGCCAGTCTCAGTAATGGCGCTATGAAACTATCATCGATTGTTGTAAAAACCCATCTGGTTCACTAATGCTCTTTAGGGAAGGAAATCTGCTGTCCTTACCTGGTCTGGCCTACATGTGACTCCAGACCCACAGCAATGTGGTTGACTCTTAACTGCCCTCTGAAATGGCCTAACAAGCCACTCAGTTGTCAAGGGCAATTAAGGATGGGCAATAAATGCTGGCCTTGCCGGTGACGCCCACATCCCATGATAGAATAAATTTTAAAAATCATGAGGGTTCAGATAGAATAAATAAAGAAAAACTGTTTCCTATGGCTGAGGGGTTGATAATTAGAGAGCACAGATTAAGATGACTGACAAAAGAACCAGAGGCGAGATGAAAAAAAAACATTTTTATGCAATGACTGGTTAGGATTTGAATCCACTGAGAGAATGGTGATTCAATAGTAGCTTTCAAAAGGGAATTGGATAAATACTTGGAGAAATAATTGTAGGGACATGGGGAAAGAGGAGAGGAGTGGGACTAACTGGACTGCTCTTCGAAAGAGCTGATGTAGCCTCGGAGTGCCAAGTAGCCTCCTTCTGTGCTGTGCTGTTCTCTGATTCTAGCCAGCTTCCCTTTAAATGCATCTATGCTATTTGCCTCAACTACTTGTGATAACAAGCTTCATATTCTCACCACTCTCTGGTTAGGCAAGTTCTTCCTGAATTCCCTATTAGTGACTATTTTACACTTATGAACTCATGTTGGTTTCTCCCAAAAGAGTCTGGTCAATCAAACCCCTGCATAATTTTAAAGTCCTCTATCTGTCTTAGAATCACAGTCACACACCATTCAGTGGGTTTGGAGGGAATCATAAAAAGGTTGTTCAGTTTTTCACAATAGTAATAACCTCTCAGTATTGGAATTATTCTTGTGAATCTTGTTGGAGGTGCCCTCTTTCGAATGAAACTGAGGCCCCATCTGTCCACTCAGGTAGACATAAAAGATCTCATAGCACTATTTCGGAGACAAAGAACAGTACAGCACAGGAACAGGCCATTCGGCCCTCCAAGCCTGCACCGAGCTTGATGCCTATCTATACTAAAACCTTCTGCACTTCCGGGGACCGTATCCCTCTATTTCCATCCTATTCATGTATTTGCCAAGATGTCTCTTAAACGTCGCTATCGTACCTGCTTCCACCACACCCCCCGACAGCAAGTTCCAGGCACTCACCACCCTGTGTAAAGACATTGCCTCACACATCCCCTCTAAACTTTGCCCCTCACACCTTAAACCTATGTCCCTTAGTAACTGACTCTTCCACCCTGGGAAAAAGCTTCTGACTATCCACTCTGTCCATGCCACTCATAACTTTGTAAACCTCTATCATGTCGTCCCTCCACCTCCGTCGTTCCAGTGAAAACAATCTGAGTTTATCCAACCTCTCCTCATAGCTAATGCCCTCCAGACCAGGCAACATCCTGGTAAACCTCTTCTGTACCCTCTCCAAAGCCTCCACGTCCTTCTGGTAGTGTGGCGACCAGAATTGCACGCAATATTCTAAGTGTGGCCTAACTAAAGTTCTGTATAGCTGCAGCATGACTTGCCAATTTTTATACTCTATGCCCCGACCGATGAAGGCAAGCATGCTGTATGCCTTCTTGACTACCTTATCCACCTGCGTTGCCACTTTCAGTGACCTGTGGACCTGTACGCCCAGATCTCTCTGCCTGTCAATACTCCTAAGGGTTCTGCCATTTACTGTATACTTCCCACCTGCATTAGACCTTCCAAAATGCATGACCTCACATTTGTCCGGATTAAACTCCATCTGCCATTTCTCTGCCCAAGTCTCCAACCGATCTATATCCTGCTGTATCCTCTGACAATCCTCATCACTATCCGCAACTCCACCAACCTTTGTGTCGTCCGCAAATGGAATACTTTCCTTTATTAGCCGAGGCATAGAATATAAGAGCAGGGAGGTTATATGGGAGCTATATAAAACACTAGTTAGGTCACAACTTGAGTACTGTGTGCAGTTCTGGTCACCTCATTACAGAAAGGATGCAATTGCACTAGAAAGGATGCAGAGGAAATTTACGAGGATGTTTCCAGGACTGGAAAATTGTGGCTATGAGGAAAGATTGGATAGGCTAGGGTTATTTTCCTTGGAACAGAGGAGGCTGAGGGGAGATCTGATTGAGGTGTAGAAGGTTGTGAGGAACCTGGATAGAGTGGATGTGAAGAACCTATTTCCCTTAGCAGAGAGGTCAGTGACTAGGGGTCGTAGATTTAAAGTGGTTGGTAGAAGGATTAGAGGTGAGGAAAATAAAATTTCGCCAAAGGGTGGTAGTGGTCTGGAACTCACTCACTGAAAGGGTAGTAGTGGCAGAAACTCTCAATTCATTTAAAAGGTGTCTGGATATGCAGCTGAAGTCCCATAACCTCCAGGGATACAGATCAAGTGCTGGAAAGTGGAATTAGGCTGGGTGGTTCATTTTTCAGTAGATGCAGACATGATGGGCAGAGTGGCTCCTTCTGTACCATAAGTTTTTCTACATTTTCTAAATATTCTCAACTTCTGAAGAGCAGGGATGTGGGGAGAAGGCGGGGGAATTGGCAATACGTGAATTGCTCCTTGGGAGGGCCAGCACAGACACGATGGGTCAAATGGCCTTCTTCTGTGCTGTAATGATTCCATGATTCTAATTATCCCATTGACAACCCAATGTCCACATTACACTACAGTATAGTCACAAGGTAAATGCCAGAAGTTTAGCCCTGAGGACCTGGAAGTCTGATGATCTCACAAGGTCAGTGAATGCATCTTCAAATAGTATCTCTCATTAATTGCATCACTAGCCTCAGCCACTGCTTAATTCACCATACCCCCATCACTTACTTACGAACAATCTCTATCAATCAAGCCTCATACCTGACAGCTTCATGTGCTTCACCTTACCCTCACATACTTAGCACTGCTGTAAGCCTCACACCCACATCTCAAATCTGGCACACATTGCCAGCTATTAAGTTATGACAGCCACATCACCCAAACATATTGCATGATGCTCACTGACACACGTTCCACTCTGTTGCAGGAGAATCTGCCATACAACTGGAGGCAGCAGGAACTAACTGGAGGGGGAGAGGGGTCTCTGCATGTTCTAACCCCCATGGCCTATATCAGAAGGGCCATTGCCTGGTCAGTAGCAGGGCTAAATCTATTGAAGATGACAGTATCCTCATAACTAATCCTTCTTCTCACATCCCATCTCCCCCTCTTCCCACAAACTATTCTGACTTACAAGCTGCAGATGGTGTTACCATGCACTTCTTACTTTCCCCTCTGCTCTGACCACAACTTTATTCTTGACCCTTTTTCCTTCCAGATACCCAAGAACTTCAACCTATACAGACAGTGGAGGTAAACTAAGACAGTGTTGAAGAGAAGAAATACCATCACTCGCTCTCACACTCGTAGCCACCAGCTCAATACTGACAGTATATACCTTACAGGATAGCATAGAGGTGGGACCTGCATGTGGTGAGACATCGGGCACAAGAGCACTGCAGCCAGGTCAGGGTGCAAGGAGAGAGCAGGTGCCAGCTCACTGGAGGGTGAGGTCACACACAAGTTCTGCTGCAGCAGATTCAGATGAGGATGTCAATGGATCAGTCCACAGAAGACCGGGTGGCTGTGCACAATGAAATGCTTGGTGCATTAGGAAGTCTTCCAGAAATGCCAAATAACACGGAGGAGTCTAGCACCAACTTGCACATGGCTTGGAGCCCATTCTTTCCAGCATGCTACTGGTGGCCAACTGCATCAACACACTTGTGGACCCAACCATGCTGAAGGGTCTGTTTCTTGATGTCTCAGCACAAGCAGCTTCCACCAAAAATCTAAGTGTTGCAGTAAAAGCTCAGATCGACGTCATGTGAGGTTAGCTTGCTGCCATACAAGCTCAGACTACTGTCATGCAAGGTCAGCTTGAAGTGATGCAAACTCAGAATGTTAACATGATGGATATTGATACCAGTGTTCAAAGGGGCTTTCAGGGTGTCACAGCAGTCTGTCCTCCAAATTACCATGACTGCTTGAAGTACCACCCTGAGGAGTGGCTGTGACTCCATGGAGCACAAATCTGCTTTCTTGCTCAGGATGACAGCATTCATGATCCCATCCTCCCCTTCCGCCAATGCCTTTGCGGTTATCTGTCAGCCAGCCTGTCCAGAGTGCTGCCACCTACGCCAAGATAGTGCAGTTTGCAGCAGGCCTTCTAAGCCCAGAACTGCTCGAGATTGTCCTCCAAGGCAGTCTTCTCCAATGAAAGTCAGCAGCCTTCCACCAATCATGCTGCAGCCACTGGGTAGCACTGTGTAACAGCACTAAGACAGGCAAAGGCACACAGAAGGCAGGCACTAAGGAAATGCACAAGGGTGTTTAGTTGTATCGAATATGGTATGATTTAATTTATAAATTTACTTTGGAATGTTTATTTTGTGTTGGCTTTTATTTTTGTATTGTGGCAAGGATGATGCGATGGTCAGCAACAGAGGGAAGGGAAAGAATGTAGGACTGTTGGTGAATGGGAAATTAGGGTTGAGGTTACTGGTATCACACTTGAATTAGTTCTTCATGTACAGAAAGGGGCTTTTGAGATTGCAGCTTTCCTTCCTCTTCCTGTTCCACACCTTCTCGCCTGGTAGGTCATGGCAAGGGCTGTTCCTTCATGATAGCAATGTTGTGCAGCATGCAGCGTACAGCCACAAATCTCAAGAACCACTCAGTACTGCAAGAGCCATGTTGTCAACGGATAGCCCTTAACGCCCAGTAGCCACCCTGCTTTGCCATGGTGGTTGAACTACTGCCAACACAGTGAACTGACACAAAATGAATACATATGACTGCTGCAAGGAGACCGGGTATTGACCTACATGATGTGCTGCCTATGGTCACACATCAGCTTGATGTTGAGAAAGTGGAATCCCTTTCAGTTCCAGTACATGGCAGAGTTGACTTCTGGCACTTGCAAAGCAATGCGAGTGCAGTCAATGGCACCCTCCATCACGGGGAAGCCTGCAAATCTTGCAAACCCTCATGCTTGCTCCGCCTGCTTCTTTCTAACAAGAGGAAATGAAACGAAATTTTCTCTCTTTGTACAGAAAACCTCCAGTGACCTCCCTTATGCAATATTGCACAATCCACTGAGAGATGCTGCAAATATCTCCTACACCAGCCTGGAAGGAGCCAGACGCATAAAGATGTTATAGTCCACGGTTACAGTCACAGCCACTGGCAATGCAGTCCTTGCCCGCCTCCAAGATTGGAATTTTGGGTACAGCAGTTAGCAGATTTCAGTAATGATCTCCTTAGTGAAGCGCAGGCCTCTCAAACATTAGTCGTCGCTAAGTTTCAGGTAGGAGAATTGCTCCCTGAACACAGTGGTCAGATATGGCTTACTACTGAGAGCTAGTCTCCCCCTCTTCTAGCAGCTTGTCCAGCTCTGCATGGCCTCTGCTCATTCTCCCAGTTATGTTCAACTGCAAAAGGAATATTTACTCGTGCGCCCATGTCTAGAAGCAATTGGTTTGTGCAGAAGCCTTGAAGTCACTTCAGCACTACTCCCTGTAGCCTTTTGAAACTTGAAACAACTATTGAAAGTACTAAAAACATATAGAACTAGAAACATAAAAATTAGAGGCAGGAGTAGGCCATTCGGCCCTTCGGGCCTGCTCCGCCATTCAAATAAGATCATGGCTGATCGTCTAATTCAGTACTCTGTTCCCTCTTTCTCCCCATATCCCTTGATCCCTTTGGCATTAAGAAATATATCTATCTCCTTCTTGAATATATTTAATGACTTGGCCTCCACTGCCTTCTGCGGTACAGAATTCCACAGGTTCACCATTCTCTGAGTGAAGAAATTTCTCCTCATCTCTGTTCTAAATGGCATACCCCGTATCCTGAGATACGGACTCCCCAGCCATCAGGGACATCCTCCCTGCATCTAACCTGTCTATTCCTGTTAACATTTTATAGGTTTCTATAAGATCCCCTCTCATTCTTCTAAACTCCAGTGAATATAGGCCTAGTCGACCCAATCTCTCCTCATATGTCAATCCTGCCATCCCAGGAATCAGCTTAGTAAATCATCTTTGCATTCCCTCCATGGCAAGAACATCCTTTCTCAAATAAGGAGACCAAAACTGCAAACAATACTCCAGATGTGGTTTCACCAAGGCCCTGTATAACTACAGTAAGACATCCTTGGTCCTGTACTCAAATCCTCTTGCAATGAAGGCCAACATACCATTCGCCTTCCTAACTGCTTGCTGCACCTGAATGCTTGCTTTCAGCGACTGGTGTACAAGGACACCCAGGTCTTATTGCTCCTCTCCCTTTCCTAATCTATCACCATTCAGATAAATAATCTGCCTTTCTGTTTTTACAACCAAAGTGGATAACCTCACATTTATCCACGTTATACTGCGTCTGCCATGCATTTGCCCGCTCACCCAACGTGTCCAAGTCATATTGGATCCTCTTTGCATCCTCCTCACAGCTCACATTCCCCCCCCCCCCCAACTTTGTGTCATCTGCAAACTTGGAAATGTTATATTTAGTTCCCTCCCCCAGGTCATTAATATATATTGTGAATAGCTGGGCCAAAGCACTGATCCCCCACTAGTCACTGCCTGCCACCCGTAAAAAGACCCGTTTATTCCTACTCTCTGTTTCCTGTCTGCCAACCAAGTCTCAATCCATGCCAGTATATTACCCCCAATCCCATGTGCTTTAATTTTTCACACTAACCTCTTATGTAGGACCTTAACAAAAGCCTTCTGAAAATCCAAATACAGCACATCCACTGGTTGTCCCTTATCTATTCTACTAGTTATATCCTCAAAAAACTCCAGTAGATTTGTTAAGCCTGACTTCCCTTTCGTAAACCCATGCTGACTTTGTCCAATCCCATTTATGTTTTCCAGGTGTTCTGCTATCGCATCCTTTGTAATAGACTCTAGCATTTTCCCCACTACTGATATAAGGCTAACTGGTCTGTAATTCCGTTTTTTCTCTTTTTTTAAATAATGGGGTTACATTTGCCCCCCTCCAATCTGTAGGAACTGCTCCAGAGTTTATACAATTTTGGAAGGTGACCACCAATGCATCCACTATTTCCAGGGCCACTTCCTTTAGTACTCTGGGATGTAGATTATTAGGCCCTGGGGATTTGTCAGCCTTTAACCCCATTAATTTCCCTAGCACTTTTTTTTTACTAATACTGATTTCCTTCAGTTCCTCCCTCTCATTCGACCCTTGGTTCCCTAACATTTCTGGAAGGTTATTTGTATCCTCCTTTGTGAAGACAGAACCAAAGTATGTGTTTAATTGTTCTGCCATTTCTTTGTTCCCCATTATAATTTCACCCATTTCTGACTGTAAGGGACCTACATTTGTCTTCACTAATCTTTTTCTATTCACATACTTATAGAAGCTTTTACAGTCAGTTTTTATGTTCCCCGCAAGTTTACTCTCATACTCTATTTTCCCCCCCTTAATCAACCTCTTTGTCCTCCTTTGCTGAATTCTAAACTGCTCCCAATCCTCAGACTTGCTGCTTTTTATGGCCATTTTATACACCTCCTCTTTGGATCTAACACTATCCCTAATTTCTTTTGTAAGCCACGGTTAAACCACCTTTCCGGTTTTATTTTTGCGCCAGACAGGAATGAATAATTGTTGTAATTCATGAACACGCTCTTTAAACATTATCCATTGCCTATCCACCATCAACCCTTTTAGTAAAGTTCCCCAATCTACTATAGCCAACTCGTGCCTCATACCTTCGTAGTTTCCTTTATTTAGATTCAGGACCTTAGTTTCGGTTTCAACTACTTCACTCTCCATCTTAATGAAGAATTCTATCATGTCATGGTCGCTCCCCCCAAGGGACCCCGCACAACAAGAATGTTAATTAATTGTAGCACATCCAAAAGAAACAAACTAGCAACAAACCTTTAAGTAGTTGCTGATCCCTTTAAAGAGCACTGGTGGTCCTTCATGCTGCTTAACATTTATTCATCTGTGTGAGGTTAAGAGAAGATGTTGGCTATAACATGAAGCTCCAAACTGGCAGTGCTGGAGCCAAAACAGCATTGCGCATTGATTGACGTCATGATTTGACTGCGTTGCATATTTCTGGTGAATGTTAAGTACGCTTGCTAATCCCTTTACCAAGATGGCATCCAGCGTGGTTCATGTCAGAAGTGCATGCATGTGCCATATGTGCCATTTTGGAACCCTAAAGGCACTTGTAGATTCCAAAGAGCTGGCTCAATTTCAGCCCTCCTAGTACTTAGGCACCAACCACTCACTCTGGCCATTTTTCATTTGTAAACTAGTGTTGGCTGGCAATTCAACTATGGAAGGATCAAAGCTGTCCTCACCTGATGCCCATAAACACATACTATCCAGTAGGGATGATTTTTCCTTCTCGAATTCAGGGTGCTGGTGGCCAATCATAGCATCCTTACCAACAAGGCTCGTTCATTATTGACTGCTTACCGAAGAACAGCTAAGTGTATTTGGGAGTTTCTCCGTCCTGTTTAAAAAACTGCCCCGTTTGTGCCATTAGCTATTTCATGAAGGTGTGACAGAAATTGATGGCTGCAGTAGACAAAAAAATGGCTACCACTGGACTGACAATCTCTGGCTGTAAGAACTTAAGAAATCGGAGCAGGATTAGGCCATACCGCTCCTTTAAGTCTGCTCTGCCATTCAATAAGATCATGCTGAACTTTCACATCAACTCCTTTCAACCACACTCCTACAATTCCTTGATTCTCTTCGTGCCCAAAAAATCGATCAGTCTTGAATACACTCAATCACTGAATGTCCACAGCTCCCTAGGGCAGAGAATTGCAAAGATTCACAACCCTCTGAGTGATCGATCAATCTGAAATGGCCAACCCCTAATCCTGAGAGTATGACCCGCTAGTTCTAATCCAAGCCTTCCCAGTATTTTTAGATTTTTTTTTAGACTTAGAGATACAGCACTGAAACAGGCCCTTCGGCCCACCGAGTCTGTGCCGACCATTAACCATCCATTTATACTAATCCTACACTAATCCCATATTCCTACCACATCCTCACCTGTCCCTATATTCCCCTACCACCTACCTATACGAGGGGCAATTTATAATGGCCAATTTACCTATCAACCTGCAAGTCTTTTGGCTGTGGGAGGAAACCGGAGCACCCGGAGGAAACCCACGCAGACACAGGGAGAACTTGCAAACTCCACACAGGCAGTACCCAGAATTGAACCCGGGTCGCTGGAGCTGTGAGGCTGCGGTGCTAACCACTGCACCACTGTGCCGCCCTATGACTAAGTATAATAGGCTTAAAAGGTTCTGCCTGTCACTTATCTCCTAGTTATATAAATGAACTCTTGGCAGGCACGGAGGGGACAAAAATACTTTTAAAGTTAATAAAAACAGAAAATGCTGGAAACACTCAGCAGCTCAGACTTCATCTGTGGAGAGTAAAACAGAGCAACAAATGTTGGCCTTGCCAGTGACACTCATATCCCATGAACGAATGAAAAAGTTGATGATCTTTCATCAGAACTGGTAGATGTTAGGGTTGAACAGCTTTTAAGCAATTGCAGAGCCAAAGGAAAGGCGGGCAGGTGAAGAACAAAAAGGAAGTGTCTGTGAAATGGTAGAGAGGAGCAGTGATTAACAATGAATCATCAAGGCGTGACTTAAATGACAAAAGCATGATGGTGCAAAGCAAAAGGAGATAATAATGAAACAGGTAAAGACAGGTGCAGAGGAACATAAATGGTTACAGCAGAATAGCAGAGGTGAGCATAGGAACTGGTATAGGCCATTCAGCCTCTCGCGCCTCTTCTGCCATTCAATGAGATCATGGTTGATCTGTTTCCAAACTCCATTGACCCACCTTGGTTCCATATCCCTTAATACCCGTGGCGAGCACAAATTTATTGATTTTTGATTTAGTATTTACTGCTTCTTGTAGGGAAGCATAGAAATTTGACAAAACAGAGAGAGTTGCTCTGGCCCAGGAATATGGTGAAAGAAAGTCAGAGACCCCAGGCATGCAGACCACCCTGCCAGTCATGTACCTATAGTGGATCCTCCCTTCAAGCACTATTCCACACTTCCTTCATTCTTTGAGTTCCTCAGAAGGGTCACTGACCCGAAACGTTAACTCTGCTTCTCTTTCCACAGATGCTGCCAGACCTGCTGAGTGATTCCAGCATTTCTTGTTTTTGTTTCAGATTTCCAGCATCCGCAGTATTTTGCTTTTACTTCCTTCATTCTCAATGGCTCTGATGTAGTCATCCTCTACTGCCAGTGCCTGCTGTCCAAGAGAAAATGTGAGTGTGGTTTAGATGTGAACTATGAACCTAAAATAATTTGTGCACAGGATGTTTGTAAACACTTTTTCCAATTTTTTTAAAGATAGCATGGGAACATGGATCTGATTAAACTATTCCATTCTAGAATAAAACACACAGCAATGAGTTCTTTACCCAGAATGTGGAATTGAGGTGTACAGCATAGATGCATTTAATAGGAAGCTTCATAAATACATGAAGGAGAAAGGAATAGAAGGACATGGTGAGAGGTGTAACGTGAAAGAAAGCATAAACACTGGCATGGGCCAGTTGGGCCGAATAGCCTGTTTCTGTGCTTTAAATTCCTGGGCGGGAGGTTTGCTAGAGCTCTTCGGGAGGGTTTAAACTAGTTTGGCTGGGGGATGGGAACCGGAGCTACGGATCAGTGGATGGGGTAGCTGTTGAACAGGCAGATACCGAGTGCAGAGAGTCTGTGAGGAAGGTTAGACAGTTGACAGGGCAAAGTTGCAGCCAGTATGATGGGTTGAAGTGTGTCTATTTTAACGCAAGAAGTGTCAGGAATAAGGGTGATGAACTTAGAGCATGGATCAGTACTTGGAGCTACGATGTTGCAGCCATTACGGAGACGTGGCTATCACAGGGGCAGGAATGGATGTTGGATGTTCTGGGGTTTAGATGTTTCAAAAGGAATAGGGAGGGAGGTAAAAGAGGTGGGGGCAGTGGCATTGCTAATCAGGGATAGTATCACAGCTGCAGAAAGGGAGGTCGTCGAGGAGGGTTTGTGTACTGAGTCATTATGGGTGGAAGTCAGAAACAGGAAAGGAGCAGTCACTTTGTTGGGAGTTTTCTATAGACCCCCCAATAGCAACAGCGACATGGAGGAACAGATTGGGAGGCAGATTTTGGAAAGGTGCAGAAGTAACAGGGTTGTTGTCATGGGTGACTTCAACTTCCCTAATATTGATTGGAACCTCCTTAGTGCAAATAGTTTGGATGGAGCAGTTTTTGTCAGGTGTGTCCAGGAAGGTTTCCTGACTCAATATGTAGATAGGCCGACTAGAGGGGAGACTATGTTGGACTTGGTGCTTGGCAACGAACCAGGCCAGGTGCCAGATCTATCGGTGGGAGAGCATTTCGGTGATAGTGATCACAACTGCCTGACCTTTACTATAGTCATGGAGAGGGACAGGAGCAGACGGGATGGGAAAATATTTAATTGGGGGAGGGAGGAATTGCTATTAGGCAGGAACTGGGGAGCATAAATTGGGAACAGATGTTCTCAGGGAAATGCATCACAGAAATGTGGAGGTTGTTCAGGGAGCACTTGCTGCGACTGCTGGATAGGTTTGTCCCGATGAGGCAGGGAAGGGATGGTAGGGTGAAGGAACCTTGGATGACAAGAGATGTGGAACAGCTAGTCAAGAGGAAGAAGGAAGCTTACTTAAGGGTGAGGAAGCAAGGATCAGACAGGGCTCTAGAGCGTTACAAGGTAGCCAGGAAGGAACTGAAGAATGGACTTAGGAGAGCTAGAAGGGGACATGAAAAAGTCTTGGCGGGTAGGATTAAGGAAAATCCCAAGGCGTTCTACACTTACGTGAGGAACAAGAGGATGGCCAGAGTGAGGGTAGGGCCAATCAGGGATAGTGGAGGGAACTTGTGCCTGGAGTCGGAGGAGGTAGGGGAGGTCCTAAATGAATACTTTGCTTCAGTATTCACTAGTGAGAGGGACCTGGTCGTTTGTGAGGACAGCGTGGAACAGGCTGATATGCTCGAACAAGTTGAGGTTAAGAGGGAGGATGTGCTGGAAATTTTGAATGATATGAGGACAGATAAGTCCCCGGGGCCAGACGGAATATACCCAAGGATATTACGGGAAGCGAGGGAAGAGATTGCTGCGCCTTTGACGATGATCTTTGCGTCTTCACTGTCCACTGGAGTTGTACCGGATGATTGGAGGGTGGCAAATGTTGTTCCCTTGTTCAAGAAAGGGAATAGGGATAACCCTGGGAATTATAGACCAGTCAGTCTTACGTCGGTAGTGGGCAAATTATTGGAGAGGATTCTGAGAGACAGGATTTATGATTATTTGGAAAAGCATGGTTTGATTAGAGACAGTCAGCATGGCTTTGTAATGGGCAGGTCATGCCTCACAAGCCTTACTGAATTCTTTGAAGATGTGACAAAACACATTGATGAAGGAAGAGCAGTGGATGTGGTGTATATGGATTTTAGCAAGGCGTTTGATAAGGTTACCCCATGGTAGGCTCATTCAGAAAGTAAGGAGGCATGGGATACAGGGAAAGTTGGCTGTCTGGATACAAAATTGGCTGGCCCATAGAAGTCAGAGGGTGGTAGTAGATGGAAAGTATTCAGCCTGGAGCTCGGTGACCAGTGGTGCTCCACAAGGATCTGTTCTGGGACCTCTGCTCTTTGTGATTTTTATAAATGACTTGGATGAGGAAGTGGAAGGCTGGGTTAGCAAGTTTGCCGATGACACGAAGGTTGCTGGAGTTGTGGATAGTGTGGAAGGCTGTTGTAGGTTGCAACGGGACATTGACAGGATGCAGAGCTGGGCTGAGAAGTGGCAGATGGCGTTCAACCTGGAAAAGTGTGAAGTGATTCATTTTGGAAGGTCAAATTTGAATGCGGAATACAGGCTTAAAGACAGGATTCTTGGTAGTGTGGAGGAACAGAGGGATCTTGGGGTCCAAGTCCATAGATCGCTCAAAGTTGCCACCCAAGTTGATCGGGTTGTTAAGAAGGCGTATGGTGTGTTGGCTTTCATTAACAGGTGGATTGAGTTTAAGAGCCGTGAGGTTATGCTGCAGCTCTATAAGGCTCTGGTTAGACCACACTTGGAATATTGTGTTCAGTTCTGGTCGCCTCATTATCGGAAGGATGTGGAAGCTTCAGAGAGGGTGCAGAGGATATTTACCAGGATGCTGCCTGGATTGGAGGGCATGTCTTATGAAGAAAGATTGAGGGAGCTAGGGCTTTTCTCATTGGAGCGAAGAAGGATGAGAGGTGACTTGATAGAGGGGTACAAGATGATGAGAGGCATAGATAGAGTGGATAGCCAGAGACGTTTTCCCAGGGTGGAAAGGGCTATCACCAGAGGGCATAATTTTAAGGTGATTGGAGGAAGGTTTCGGGGAGATGTCAGAGGTAGGTTCTTTACACAGAGAGTGGTGGGTGCGTGGAATGCGCTGCCAGCGGTGGTAGTAGAAGCAGATACATTTGGGGCATTTAAGCGACTCTTGGATAGGTACATGGAAGATAGTAGAATGAAGGGTAGGTAGTTAGTTTGATCTTAGAGTAGGTTAAAGGTTCGGCACAACATGGTGGGCCGAAGGGCCTGTACTGTGCTGTACTGTACTGTTCTATGTTCTATGAAAAACCTGTAGACAGTGACATGACATGTAATCAAATCAAAAATTAGTTTTTCTCATTCTAAGGACATCTACAAATGCTTCTTAATTGCTTCTATTGCTGTATTACAGAGCAAAGACTGTAACATACTTTTCTACTGTTTCAAATGTCATTACTGAGATAAGTGAGTGAGTGCGTGTAACTAACTTACTGGTTTCCTCAATTGCAAACTTTAAGCTCCTCCCATATTTCGACAGCACTGCTCATCAGCTCATATTATGTCAGAGATTCCAGATAAAGATCAACAATCTGATGAAAGATTCTAACTCCCACCTCATTGCAGAAACCTGTTAGCTTTCCACCTCCATTTTTCTGGGGATTTCTGCTGGGTGGCTGAGGCAGCTGCTTGAATCAAGCGGCATTTTTCTATTAATCTATGAAAATTAGGGCCCTATTACACCCATTGTCAATATATTGTATGCAGCCCGTGAAGTCCTCTAGCCTCAACATTGACTTCAATTACTGTAGATATTGATGTTAATCATTGAAAGTGGTGGTACAGCAGAAGAGGCTCAAAAAGAGATTTAAAATTATTTTTGTGGGGCCCAGGTGTGTTTCTCGGAGCTCCCCAAGAATAATATATGCAAGCCACTGTTGACAGGGCTCCTACTCTCCAAGATCATAACCTGGATCAAGCTCCCCATCGGCCAGCTTGCCAATGCCAATGACATGATTATGAGGCCCCAACAACAAAATGGGCAAGGTCCCTCACTCGCAAAATTGTGCTCCGGCCTAATAGTTGGAATCTACCCCTCTGGTTTCAGTTTGGTCAAAAGCTAAGGATTCTATATATTCTATATGAGAATATCTTTCAAAGGAGAAGATATGGGAGATGAGATAAAAGGATGGAATAACAATTTCTTTGCTAAATGATGAAGGAAAGACTTGCATTTAGATCTGTTTAACAATGGATTTAAGAAAAGTTCCAAGTTGTTTCATAGAGTGGGGTAGATCTTGACTTTGTGCAATATTGTAAAACAGTGATAGTGCGTTGGCAATCAATGTTACATCTCTCTCGATTTTTATTTCTGATTGATGTAGACTAGGCTGCTGATTCGTTATTATCCATTTTACACTAATGCACTAATTCAAGGTCTACCCCAGTGAGTTACTGTTTTTATTTAGGCAAATATGGCAGCAATATTGTGCACATCAAGATCCTGCAAAAAGAAATTACATGCATGACAATGTAATTTGTTTTTGGTGATACTGATTAAGGCAGCGATGTTAGCCAAAACACATGACATCTGTTTTTTTTTCAAATAGTGGGACAGGCAGATGGGGCCTTGGTTTACTATCTCACACAAAGGTCAACGGAGCATTTCTGCAGTACTATACTGAAGTATCAGCCTAGTTAAATACTCAGAATCTGGGGTGTGTTTAAACCCACAACCTTCTGACTCAGAAGTGAGAATTTGTACGAACTGAGCGAAATTTTATAAACTACCTTCAGCAGGAAGAACGTGGGTTAAAAAGAAACATATTACCATGCTTAACTATCTCCAAAACTACTGAAATATGTACATTATTTCTGTTTGTTTGATCTGGAGTACATATGCTCTCTGTGTGGAGCTTAACCACTAATCGAAATCTAGACAGCCTCAGTACAGGTCATCAAAAGTCAAGCCTCAGGAAGTCATAGGTTTGTATCCAGGCACTGCTAGAATTCAACTGGTTAAATACCCACAGCGCTTCAGCAGTGCTGCCCCTCTGACAGTGCAGCATTCCCTCAGTGCTGCTCCTCCGACAGTGCAGCACTCCTTCAGTACTGACCCTCTGACAGTGCAGTGCTCCCTCAGTACTGCTCCTCCAACAGTGATGCACTCCCTCAGTACTGTTTCTCCAACAGTGTAGCACTCCCTCAGTACAGACCCTGCGAAAGTGCAGCGTTCCCTCAGTACTGACCCAATAGTGCCGCACTCCCTCAGTAGTGACCCTTCAACAGTGCAGCGTTCTGTCAGTACTGACCCTCCGACAGTGCAGCATGCCCTCAGTCCTGACCCTCCGACAGCGCCGTGCTCCCTCAGTACTGACCCTCTAACAGTCCTGCACACCCTCAGTACTGTCCCTGCGACAGTGCAGTGTTCCCTCAGTACTGTTCCTCTGACAGTGCAGCGCTCCCTCAATACGACCCTCCAACACTGCAGTGTTCCCTCAGTACTGACCCTCTGACAGTGCAGCGCTCCCTCAATACGACCCTCCAACACTGCAGTGTTCCCTCAGTACTGTTCCTCTGACAGTGCAGCGCTCCCTCAATACGACCCTCCAACACTGCAGTGTTCCCTCAGTACTGACCCTCTGACAGTGCAGCGCTCCCTCAGTACTGCCCCTCCATCAGTGCAGCGCTCCCTTAATTATGCCCCTCCAACACTGCAGCGCTCCCTCACTATTCCCCTTCTGACAGTGCAGGATTCCCTCAGTGCCAGCATGGACTCGATGGGTCGAATGGCCTTCTTCTATGCCGTACATGACTATCCTCCGACAGTGCAGCACTCCCTCAGTGCTCCCCCTCCAGAATTGGCCTTTATAGCCACTCCAGGCGCTGCTTCACAAACCACTGACCACCTCCAGGCGCATATCCATTGTCTCTCGAGATAAGGAGGCCCAAAGAAGTGGTGGGTAAGGTTTAAGAAACAATAATCAGGAAAAATATCAACAGACACTTAGAGAGGTTTGAGTTAATTAAGGATAGCCAGTACAGATTTGTAAATGGCAGATCATGCTTGATTATCTATTTGAAATTTTTGATGAAGTATCAGAGAAAGTTGATAAAAGGAATGCAATGGATATTATTTATATGGATTTTAAGAAAGCATTTGATAATGTAACACAAAAGGCTGGTTAACAAAATGGAGGCTCATGTAATGGGAGGGTCACTGTCCAATTGGGTAAAAAATTGGCTTAAGGGTAGAAAACAGCAAGTCATAGTAAATGATTGCTTTTCAGACTGGTGGATGGTAGATAGTGGTGTTCCTCAAGGGTCAGTGATGGGGTGCCACTGCTTTTTTGCTATAAATAAGTGACTTGGATCTTGGAATACAGACTAAAATCTCAAAATTTGCCGATGACACCAAACTTGGAGATGTGACAAACAGTGAGGATGATATGAACCACTTGCAACAGGACATAGATAGGCTAGCGGAGTGGGCAGAGAGGTGGCAGATGGAATTTGGCAGAAGGAATAGGGAGAGGCAATATATACCTAATGGCACAATTCAAAAGAGTGTGCAAGAACAGAGGGACCTGGGGGTGCATATGCATCGATCTTTGAAGGTGGCAGGACATATTGAGAGAGTGGTTAGTAAAGTTATGCAGAACCTTTATAAAGCTCTAGTTAGGCCCCAACTGGAGTATTGCATCCAGTTCTGTTCACCATTCTTTAGGAAAGATGTCAGAGTTCTTGAGAGGGTGCAGAGGAGATTGTATTTATATTTTATTTAGAGATACAGCACTGAAACAGGCCCTTCAGCCCACCAAGTCTGTGCCAACCATCAAGCACCCATTTATACTAATCCTACATTAATCCCATTACCCTCTCACATCCCCAACTTTCCTCAATTCCCGTACCTATACTAGGGGCAATTTATAATGGCCAATTTACCTATCAACCTGCAAGTCTTTGGCTGTGGGAGGAAACCGGAGCACCCGGCAAAAAACCCACGCGGTCACAGGGAGAACTTGCAAACTCCGCACAGGCAGTACCCAGAATCGAACCCAGGTTGCTGGAGTTGTGAGGCTGCGGTGCTAGCCACTGTGCTGCCCAGTTGAACCAGATGGAGGATTTTAGTTACAAGGTTAGGTTGCAAAAGCTGGGTTTGTTCTCCTTAGAACAATGGAGATTGAGGGCAGATTTAATGAAGGTACAAGATTATGACAGGTTTAAGTAAATTAAACAAGGGAAAGCTGTTCCCATTAACTAATTGTACAAGGACTAGAGGACACAGATTGCAGGTTTTGGGTAAGAGATGCAGGGAATGTGAGGAAGAATTTTTTTATGCAGTGGGTAGTAATGACCTGGAATTCGCTGCCCACAAGGGTGGTGCAAGTGGAGACAAGTCAATGACTTCAAAAGGAAGTTGGATGGTCATTTGAGGGAAAGACTTGCAGGGCTATGGGGATTGAGTGGCGGAGTGGGACTGACTGGATAGCTCCATGGAGAGCTGGCAAGGACTCGATAGGCCAAATGGCCTCCTTCTGTGTCGTAAATGACTCTGAGTGGGGATTACAAAAGCAAAATACTGATGGTGGAAATCTGAAATAGAAACAGAACATTCTGGAAATACTCAGCCAGCTTGGCAGCACCACTGGACAGAAAAACACAGTTAGCGCTTTAAGTCGGTGACCTTTGATCAGAACATCTGATTGGGGAGTAACTGAATAAGTTTTTCAGTGAGCCGGCACAGGCTGGATGGGCCGAGTGCCCTCCCTGTGTGTCGTGTGAGCGGGTTGGTTGGTGTTGGAGGAGGAGCTGCGGGTGGAATGGGCCGAAACAGCGAGTGAGATGGCGGCGGTGGGCGGGCATTGTATTGTCATAGGTCTGGCGGGTTAGTTATAAAAGAGAGAGGCCGGCGCAGTGGAAGAGTGTGTGAGAAGCAGCGGCCTACCTGTCAGATTTATTTACCCACCAGTCCCGAGCGGCAGCCATGAGGAGCTCGAGCGGCGCCGCGCTCTTGTTGCTGATGATCCTGAAGCTTCCGGAATGTTCGGTGAGGGGCGCGAGCCGCGTGGCACTCTAACGGCTGTCTGTCTGTCTGTCAGGTAGATCGACCGGCTCCCCGCGGGCTGAGGCCCGAGCCAGGTCGGGGCTAGAGTGCGGAGCCGGGCTGAGGGTGTTTGTCTGTGTTGGGGGCACGAGGTTGTGGACCATGATGTGTGGAGTAGGGAGTAATGTGTAATTATAACCGGCTTATTGTTGGCGCATGTGCCGGGTCGGCTGTCTAATTAGCCGGGTTCTCCGTGCTGTGTGTGAGCAGACTGCTGGGCCTGGCAGGGGGTTATTTGGGTGGTGGGGGGGAATCCAGCCGGCGGCTGCGTACGAGCCGGCTCCTCGGGCGGTGTTTAGGCCGAGACCGTGTTGTGATCCACCTCTCCCGGGGCAACCGGGTGACTAACTGCTGAGTGGGTCGATGTTGTGGTAGAATCCATATTGGTTCTGAAAGGGGGTGTTTTTTGATTTGGGACCGTGCCCCATGACCAGTTCCAAAGAAGGGTCACTGACCCGAAACGTTAACTCTGCATCTCTTTCCACAGATGCTGCCAGACCTACTAAGTGAGTCCAGCATTTCTTGTTTTTGTTGCCCCATGACCAGTGACTGGTCATAGGTTGACGTATACCCCCCCCCCCCCCCGGTGAAGGATGGACTGGTCGGTGCGCTACATCTTTCCTCCCCCTCGTGACTTTTGTATTCAATTAACAACCGACCATGATTATCATTGCAGATAAGAGGGAGAGGAGGGAAAAGAGCTGAAACATCCAGAATGTGTTTGCAGAAAATTGGCCCGAAACTCTTGTGGCTAGCCTTGCAGTGCCTCTATTATAAATTTAATTTTTGCTTGTAGTGAGGAAAAGGTGTGATCATGTGTCATTAGCATTAGTTGAAAATTTGAGATCATGTGTATTTGCAAAGAATAGGAACTTGTTTAGTCAGCAGAACAACTTGCTGCAGTTGTGCTTTATGAATGGTTGTAAGGAGGGTAATCACTTTATGCTCTCTCTTTGAACATCAAAACTTGTATAACTGAAAGCCATCAACCTGTGCTGTTTCAATGAAAGCTATCCAGTTGTCTGATTCTCCTTGGTGTACAGGGCCCAATTGCAAAGTTTGCAGATGATGGGAAACTTGGTAGCATTGTGAACTGAGGAGGATAGTGTAGAACATCAAAAGAAGATAAACAAACTGGTGGAATGGGCAGACAGGTGGCAGATGAAGTTCAATGTAGAGGAAATGTGATATGATTCATTTTGTTAGGAGACCACATAAAATAAAGGATACAATTCTAAAGGGGGTGCAGGAGCAGAGGGACCTAGGTGTATATGTGCATGAGTCATTGAAGGTGGCAGGTCAGGTTGAGTGGATAAAGTATACAGTATCCTGACCTTTCTTAATGGACATAGAATACAAGAGCAAGGAAGTTATGTTGAACTTGTATAAGACACTAGTTCAGCCTTAGCTGGAGTATTGTCAGTCATGCAGCACAGAAACAGGCCCTTTGGCTCCTGGTGCTTGCCATCAAGCACCGATCTATTCTAATCCCATTTTCCAGCACTTGGCCTGTGGCCTTGTATGTTATGGTGTTTCAAGTGCTCATATTAATACTAAAATGTTGAGGGTCCCTGCCTCTACCACCCCTTCAGGCAGTGTATTCCAGGTTCCAGCTACCCTCTAGGTGAATTTTTTTTCCTTAAACCTCCTGCCCTTTACCTTAAATCTATGCCCCCTGTTATTGACACCTCCCACTAAGGTAAAGTTTCTTTATCTATGCACATCATACTTTCATATACCTCAATCAGGTTTCCTTTCTCCCTGCCCCCCTCAAAAGTCTTCTCATAGCTGAAATGCTCCAGCCCAGGCAACATCCTGATGAATCTCCTCTGCACCCTTGCCAGTGCAATCACATCCTTCCTATAGTGTGGTGCCCAGAACTGTACACAGTACTCCAGCTGTGGCCTAACTAGCATTGTATACAGCTCCATCATAACCTCCCTGCTTTTGTATTCTATGCCTTGGCTAATAAAGGCAAGTATCCCATATGCCTTCCGATCTATGCTGCTGCCTTCAGTGAACAAGTACACCAAGGTCCCTCTGATCCTTTGTACTTCCCAGGGTCCTACCATCCATTGTATATTCCCTTGCCTTGTTCAATTCTAGGTGCTGCAGTTTAAAGACATGAGGGCATTGGAGAGATTACAGAAGATTCTTAAATAGTTCTAGGGATGAGGAACTTCAGTTATGACGATAGGTTGAACTTAGGACTTTTTTCTCCCTCTTGGCGAAGGCTGAGATGATTTTGAGCACCTCTTATTAAATCACGAGGGGGGTCTGGACAGAGTAGATGGGGAGAAACCTCCCACTTGTGGATCAAGCACAAGAGGGCCCAGATTTAAAATATTTGAGAAGTAAAAGTGACATGAGGAAAACATTTTTCCCCAACAGCAAGTGGTTAAGGTCTAATGTGTTACATGAGTGTTGGAGGCTGGTTCAATTGAAGCATTCAAAAGGGAATTAGACCATTGTGAAAAGGAAGAATATGCAGGGTTATGGGGAGAAGGCAGGGCGAATGGCATGGAGGGAATTGCTTTTTCAGAGCCAGTGCAGACATGATGGACCAAATGGCTGCCTCTGGTACAAACTTCTGTGATTTCTGTTCTTCCCCTTTGCAATTTTCCCTTTCTGAAAGTTACTTTTGAATCTGCTTGCACCACCCTTTCAGGCAGTGAATTGCAGATCATCACCTGTTATGAATTTTTTTTTTACCTACCCTCTCCTCTGGTTCTTTTGTGATTAAATCTCTTGGTTTTTTTTTGGATACTGACCCTTCTGCCAGTTGAATCTTTCTTAGATTAAAATCCTTTGATCATACTACTTCATGTGTAGTAGCGAATCTTTAAGATCCTACTTGAATTTTCTTGAGGCTGTTTTGAGAAATCAACATTCTCAGTGGCTACTATTTCCTACGTGGTTCATTGCTAGTTCTCTAAATAGGACGTTTGACTTCCCTGTAATGAGAAGCCACAAGAATTATATTTGTGGGCATTGCTGGTAGGCCAGCATTCGTTGCCCATCTCTAATTGTTCTTGACAACTGAGTCTTACTAGGCCATTTCAGAGGGCAGTTAAGTCAGTCACATTGCTGTGGATTTGGAGTCACATGTAGGCCAGACCAGTAAGGAAATTAATGAACTAGATAGGTTTTTCTATCCATGATCGTTGCATTGTATCATTACTGGGACTAGCTTTCAATTCCATTATTTTTATTTGAATTTATGTTCCATGAGCTGCCATGGTGAGATTTGAACCCATGTCCCCCTAGGCAGTAGCCTGAACCTCAGGATTACTAGTCCAGTGTCATTGCCACTCTGCCACCATCTCCCTATATACCTTGTGTCTAATGAGCTGATTAGTTAGCAATTGCCAAGGCAAGGTTGAACATTAGGAACCTATAGGATTCAAGCTGGGTCAAAGATACTTCTAAACCTCCTGCAATCAGAATTCCTGATTTCAGATTGCAATGTTCTGGTCTCAAATGTTGTAAAATGTTTACAATTAACATGATATATCATGGTATTCCTCCTGACAGATTTAAAAATACCTTCATTAACAATCACATGAGTTTAATCACTACTGTTTGCATCCTCCTTGAGATCTAAAATCTTAAGAAGTAGCCTGAATCCTGTAGGTTCCTAATATACAACCTGGCCTTGGTGATTGCTACCTGAACTTTCATTAGACATGGGATGGTATATAATTCTTGTTTTTTTTTTTTCAGTAAAGGAAGCTAGTCCTGAAAGTCAAATGCTATTGAGAACTAGCAGTGAACCTTACAGGAAATGTTGGCCATCTGAGTGGGATTTGCTTATTCTCCTTGTCCTGTTTGGTTAAACACTCTGGATGGTGGTTAAATGATGGCCACCTGTTATGACCTGAAGCCACTTTTTAAGGAGGAAAAATGTGGATTGACCAACTGATGTCCAGTAACCACTTTTATCCCCACCTCCCCTCTATCTTTGTTTCTGCCCTCTCGGGGTGAGACTTGGCCTCAGCAAATTTTGACTCCCCAGTCTTGTTCAGAGTGGACATGACCCTGCTAGTCTGAAAATAACTGCTTGGAAGTGAGGTGGGTGGCAGGGACAAGGGAATCTTTCAGTAATTCTGGTGACTAATTATTTGCCAGTCATGCCTTTATTCAGTTGAAAGCTGCTTTTTCCTCCTTGAACTGAATGTGTTTTTTTTGGTCATAATTCAATATTGCTGTTTCAATTGCTTATAGGGAGATACAAGGTTCAGTGAAACTACTCACTCCTATAGCTGGAGTTGATTTCTAGAAACATAAGAGCAGGAGTAGGCCATTCAGCCTGCTCTGCCATTTAATGGGATCATAGCTGATCATCTATGCCACTTTCCAGTGCTGTCCCCATATCCCTTTATCATAGTATCCAGGTGTGTTTTGAACAAGCTCGATGAGCTTCCATAGAAACATGGAAAATAAGAGCAGGAGTAGGCCATTTGGCCCTTCAAGCCAGCTCCACCATTCACTATGATTATCCAACTCAGTAGCCTGTTCCTGCTTTCACCCCATACCCTTTTATCCCTCTAGACCCAAGAGCTATATCTAACCCCTTCTTGAAAACAGTGTCTTGGCCTCAACTACTTTCTGTGGTAGTGAATTCCACAGGCTTGCCACTCTGGGCAAAGTAATTTCTTCTTGTCTCAATCATGAAAGGTTTACCTCATATCCTTAGACTATGACTCCTGGTTCTGGACTCCCCCCACCATTGGGAACATCCTTCCTGCATCTACCCTGTCAAGTCCTGTTAGAATCTTATAGATTTCTGAGATCCCCCCTCACTCTTCTGAACTCCAGTGAATATAATCCTAACCGACTCAATTTCTCCTTGTATATCAGACCTGTCATCCCAGGAATCAGTCTGGTAAACCTTTGCTGCACTCCCTCTACAGCAAGAACATCCTTCCTCAGATAAGGAGACCAAAACTGCACACAATATTCCATGTGTGGCCTCACCAAGGCCCTGTATAATTGCAGCAAGACATCCCTGCTCCTGTACTTGAATACTTCCACTATGAAGGCCAACATACCATTTACCTTTTTACTGCCTGTTACACCTGCGTGTGTACTTTCAGTAACTGGTGTACAAGAACACCCCAAGCCTTGCTGCATATTCCCCTCTCAGTTTATAACTGTTCAGATAATCTGTCTTCCTGTTTTTGTTACCAAAGTGGATAATCTCTCATTTATCCACATTATACTGCATCTGCAATGCATTAGCCCACTCGCTCAACTTGTCCAAATCACCCTGAAGTATCTCTGCATCCTCCCACCCAGTTTTGGGAGATATTGCATTTAGTTCCCTCATCTAAATATTGATGTATATCGTGACTAGCTGGGGCCCTAGCACTAGTCCCTGCAGTACCCCACTAGTCACTGCCTGCCATTTGGGGAAAAAGACCCATTTATCCCTACTTTGTTTCCTGTCTGCCAACTAATTTTCTATCCATTGGGGTGGCGCAGTGGTTAGCACCACAGCCTCACAGCTCCAGGGACCCGGGTTCGATTCCAGGTACTGCCTGTGTGGAGTTTGCAAGTTCTCCCTGTGTCTGCGTGGGTTTTCTCCGGTTTCCTCCCACAAGCCAAAAGACTTGCAGGTTGATAGGTAAATTGGCCATTATAAATTATCACTAGTATAGGTAGGTGGTAGGGAAATATAGGGACAGGTGGGGATGTTTGGTAGGAATATGGGATTAGTGTAGGATTAGTATAAATGGGTGGTTGATGTTCGGCACAGACTCGGAGGGCCGAAGGGCCTGTTTCAGTGCTGTATCTCTAATCTAATCTAATACACTTACCCCCCCCCCACCCCCAATCCCAGTGCTTTAATTTTACACACTAATCTATTTTTTTTTTTATGTGGGACTTTGTTGAAAGCCCAAATAAACCACCTCCACTGGCTCCCCCTCATCAACTCTACTAGTTACATTCTCAAAGAATTCTAGTAGATTTGTCAAGCATGATTTCCCTTTCGTAAATCCATGCTGACTGTCTGATTCTACCACTGTTCTCCAAGTGCTCTGCTGTAAAATCTTTGATAATGGACTCTAGAATTTTCCTTACTACTGACCTCAGTCTGGTCTATAATTCCCTGCTTTATTTCTACCTCCTTTTTTTTTTAAAATAGTGAGGTTACATTAGCTACCCTCCAATCTGTAGGAACTGTTCCAGAGTCTATAGAATCTTGGAAGATGACCACCAATGCCTTCAGTATTTCTAGGGCCACTTCTGTACTGTGGGATGCAAACCATCAGGCCCTGGGGATTTATCTGCCTTCAATCCCATCAATTTCCCCAACACCATTTTCCTAATACTGATTTTCCTTCAGTTCCCCTCTAAGCCCTGTTCCCCATATTTGTTATATCTGCTATATTTGTGTCCTCCTTTGTGAAGATAGAACCAAAGTATGAATTTAGTTGGTCAGCCACTTCTTTGTTTCCCATAAATTCCCCTGTTAATGACTGTAAGGGACCTACATTTGTCTTCACCAATCTTTTTCTCTTCACCTACCTATAGAAAATTTTAGTCAGTTTTTATGTTCCCCTGCAAGCTTGCTTTTGTACTCTTTTCCCCTTCTTAATCAATCCCTTGGCCCTCCTTTGCTGAATTCTAAACTGCTCCTAATCCTCAGGTCTGTTTTATGTGGAAAATTTGTATGCCTCTTCCTTGGATATAATCGTAGCTCTCTCTCATTTCCTTTGTAGCCAACCCATGGCTTACCTTTCCTATTTCACTTTTGTGCCAGACAGGGATAAACAATTGTAGTTCATCCATGTGCTCTTTGAATGTTTCCCATTGCCTATCCACTGTCATCCCTTTAAGTAACATTTTCCAATCCATCATAGCCAACTTGTGCCTCATACCTTCGTAGTCTCCTTTACTAAGATTCAGGACCCTAGTCTCAATCAACTGTCTCACTACCTTGAAGAATTCAATTTATAGTCACTCATCCCCAAGGGGTCTCACCACTAGATTGTCAATTATTCCCCTCTTACACAATACCCAGTCTAGGATGGCCTATTCTATAGTTGGTTCCTTAATGTATTGGTCCAGAAAATAATCCTGTATATGCTCCAAGAATTTCTTTGGTATTGTGACTAATTTGATTTGCCCTCTGAGAAGAATTCACAAAATTCACCATCCTCTAAGCAAAGAAATCCCTCTGTCTTAAGGTGAGATGAGAGTGACTGCCCTTGACATCAAGGCAGCATTTGATCAAGCATGGCATCAAGGAGCCCTCCCAAAACTGGAGTCAATAGGAATTGGGAAGGGGGATGGGGTCATATCTAGCACAAGATGGTTATGTTGGTCAGTCATCTCAGTACCAGGACATCACTGCAGGAGGTCCTCGGGGTAGTGTTCCAGAAGTGGGGATGTTGGCTGCTGATTGGTGCTGAACATTCAGTATTCATGACTCCTCATGCTGAAGCAGTCAGTGTCCAGATGCAGCAAGACCTGAACAATATCCAGGCTTGGGCTGTTAAGTGGCAAGTAAAATTTGTACCAGGCAATAACCATTTCAAACAAGAGAATCTAACCATCTCCTCTTGATATTCAATGGCATTAGTCATTGAATTTCCCCCCCCCCCCCCCCCCACCATTATCAACAACCTGGGGGTCACCATTGACCAGAAACTGAACTGGACCAGCCACATAAATGCTGTGGCTAATAGAGCTGGTCAGAGACTGGGAATTCTAGAGTAACTTGCCTCCTGTCTCCCTAATGCCTGTCTACCATCTACAAGGCACAAGTCAGGAGTGTGATGGAATACTCCACATGCCTGGTGCAGCTCCAATAATGTTCATGAAGCTTGACACCATTCAGGACAAAGCAGCCTACTTGATTGGTACCACAACCTTCAACATTCACTCCCTCTTATGAACTGGCAGCAGTGTACTATCTCTAACATACATTACAGCAACTCACCAAGGCTCCTTTGACAGCATCTTCCAAACCATGACCTTTACCCATGGAAATGTAATTCAGCCCATCAAGCCTGCTACACCATTCAATACAATCCTGGTTGATCGTCCACATCAGTGCCTTTTTCCCACACTATCCTCATCAACTTGGACAAGGGTAGCAGATGCATGGGAACACCACATCTGCAAGTTCTTCAAACTCCAAGCATCATGACCTGGAACTATATTGCCATTCCTTCACTACTGCTGGGTCAAAATCCTGGATCTCCCTGCCTAACTGTACTGTGGGTGTACCTACATGCAAGGACTAGTGATTCAAGAAGGCAGTCCAGCATCAACTTATGGGCAATAATGCTGTCCTAGCCAGTGATGCCAACATCCCATGAACAAATTAAAAACAAAAACACTCTAACTTTTGTTAGACTTCAGGTTTTTCCCAGTTGGGTAGGTTGATACAGTGCAGGGTTTCCACTTTATTTCCTGTGGATTGGAGTACAGGGAAAGCAAGTATTGCTATAGTTGTACAGGGTTGTGGTGAGACAATATCTGGAATACTATGCAGTTTTGGTCTCCATTTAAGAAAGGATATACTTGCATTGGAGGGAATACCGAAGGTTCAATAGACTCCTCCCTGGGATGAGGGATTGTCCTATGAAGGGTGAAGTAAATTGGGCCTGCAATTACTTCACTCAAAGGGTTGTGGATGCTCCATCAAATACATTTAAGGTTGGGATAGACAGACTTGGTGTTTCAGAATTAAGGGATGTGGCAAGTGGGCAGGAAAGGAGTTGAATTCTAAGCTTGGCCATGATTGTTTTGAATGGAGGCACAGGCTCGATGGGCCATTTGGTCTACTCCTGCTCCTATTTCTTTTTGTATTTGTATGAGTTGATATCTGGGCTGGAATGAGGATTGGCAATTTTGACAAGTATAGAACAATGCTTCAACATATAAAGGCTGAACTTTTATTAAAAATGAAGCTCATGCATGTTTCTGATTATAACTGACTTGTTACTTTTAATAAAAGTTCTACTTGTGCATTTGTTCTAACTACAAAATTCAATGCTGCAGTATTTGGTGGGCCCTTTGTACTTGAAGAATAGAATGTAACTACAGCACTTTCTGACTTTCATTTTTGGAGTTTAATGCCAGTTTCTTTATCCTACATAACTGGCCCTTTCTGTGGCTTAACCTTATTGATCCATGCTCCACACAACTGCCTCCTACCCTTTTTTATTAAAAGCAAAATGCTGGAAACTCAGCAGGTCTGGCAGCATCTGGAGAGAGAATTCTTGCCTCCTACCCTTCGTCTCACTCAATCGCATGTCCTTGTTTTCCTCCTGTACTTGTCCAGTTTCCCCTTAAATGCATCTGCTATTTGCCTCTGACTCCCAGTGGTGGTAAGTCCCACATTCTTGCCATTTTGGGTACAGAAGTTTCTCCTGAATTCTCCACTAATAAATACATCTTGTGTTCATGGCCCCCCCCCCCCCCCCCCCCCAACTTTGCATTTTTTATTCATTCACGGGATGTAGGCATCGCTGGCCAGGCCAGCATTTATTGCCCATCCCTAATTGCCCTTGAGAAGGTGGTGGTGAGCTGCCTTCTTGAACTGCTGCAGTCCATGTGGGGTAGGTACACCCACAGTGCTGTTAGGAAGGGAGTTCCAGGATTTTGACCCAGCGACAGTGAAGGAACGGTGATATAGTTCCAAGTCAGGGTGGTGTGTGACTTGGAGGGGAACTTGGTCCCATATATTTGCTGCCCTTGTCCTTCTAGTTGGTAGAGGTCATGGGTTTGGAAGGTGCTGTCAAAGGAGCCTTGGTGCATTGCAAATGTGCATCTTGTAGATGGTACACACTGCTGCCACTGTGCATCGGTGGTGGAGGGAGTGAATGTTTGTAGATGGGGTGCCAATCAAGCGGGCCACTTTGTCCTGGATGGTGTCGAGCTTCTTGAGTGTTGTTGGAGCTGCACCCATCTAGGCAAGTGGAGAGTATTCCATCACACTCCTGATTTGTGCCTTGTAGATCGTGGACAGGCTTTGGGGAGTCAGGAGGTGAGTTACTCGCCTCAGGATTCCTAGCCTCTGACCTGCTCTTGTAGCCACGGTATTTATATGGCTACTCCAGTTCAGATTCTGGTCAATGGTAGCCCCTAGGATGTTGATAGTGGAGAATTCAGTGATGGTAATGCCGTTGAATGTCAAGGGGAGATGGTTAGATTCTCTTTTGTTGGAGATGGTCATTGCCCACCACTTGTGTGGTGCGAATGTTACTTGCCACTAATCAGCCCAAGCCTGGATATTGTCCAGGTCTTGCTGCATTTCTACACGGACTGCTTCAGTATCTGAAGAGTCACGAATGGTGCTGAACATTGTGCAATCATCAGCAAACATCCCCACTTCTGACCTTATGATTGAAGGAAGGTCATTGATGAAGCAGCTGAAGATGATTGGGCCTAGGATACTACCCTGAGGTACTCCTGCAGTGATACAAAGAACAAAGAAAATTACAGCACAGGAACTGGCCCTTCGGCCCACCAAGCCTGTGCCGATCCAGATTCTCTATCTAAACATGTTGCCTATTTTCTAAGGGTCTGTATCTCTTTGCTTCCTGCCCATTCATGTATCTGTCTAGATATATTTTAAAGACTCTAATGTGCCCGTGTCTACCACCTCTGCTGGCAACGCATTCCAGGCACCCACCACCCTCTGCGGAAAGAACCTTCCATGCATATTCTCCCCCAAAACCTTTCCCCTCTCTCTTTGAACTCGTGACCCCTAGTAATTGAATCCCCCACTCTGGGGGGGGGGAGAAACACTTCTTGCTATCAACCCTGTCTATACCTCATTTTGTACACTTCAATCAGGTACCCCCTCAACCTCCGTCTTTCTAATGAAAATAATCCTAATCTATTAAACTTCTCTTCATAGCTAGTGCCCTCCATACCAGGCAACATCCTGGTGAACCTCCTCTGCACCCTCTCCAAAGCATCCACATCCTTTTGGTAATGTGGCGACCAGAACTGCACGCAGTATTCCAAATGTGGCCAAACCAAAGTCTTATACAACTGTAACATGACCTGCCAACCCTTGTACTCAATACCCTGTCCGATGAAGGAAAGTATGCCTTCTTGACCACTCTATTGACCTGTGTTGCCACCTTCAGGGAACAATGGACCTGAACACCCAAATCTCTCTGAACATCAATTTTCCCCAGGACTTTTCCATTTACTGTATAGTTCACTCTTGAATTGGATCTTCCAAAATGCATCACCTCGCATTTGCCCTGATTGAACTCCATCTGCCATTTCTCTGCCCAACTCTCCAGTCTATCTATATTCTGCTGTATTCTCTGACAGTCCCCTTCACTATCTGCTACTCCACCAATCTTAGTGTCATCTGCAAACTTGCTAATCAGACCACCTATACTTTCCTCCAAATCATTTATGAATATCACAAACAACAGTGGTCCCAGCACGGATCCCTGTGGAACACCACTGGTCACACGTCTCCATTTTGAGAAACTCCCTTCCACTGCTACTCTCTGTCTCCTGTTGCCCAGCCAGTTCTTTATCCATCTAGCTAGTACACCTTGGACCCCATGCGCCTTCACTTTCTCCATCAGCCTACCGTGGGGAACCTTATCAAACGCCTTACTGAAGTCCATGTATATGACATCTACAGCCCTTCCCTCATCAATCAACTTGGTCACTTCCTCAAAGAATTCTATTAAGTTGGTAAGACATGACCTTCCCTGCACAAAACCATGTTGCCTATCACTGATAAGCTCATTTTCTTCCAAATGGGAATAGATCCTATCCCTCAGTATCTTCTCCAGCAGCTTCCCTACCACTGACTTCAGGCTCACCGGTCTATAATTACCTGGATTATCCCTGCTACCCTTCTTAAACAAGGGGACAACAATAGCAATTCTCCAGTCCTCTGGGACCTCACCCGTGTTTAAGGAAGCTGCAAAGATATCTGTTAAGGCCCCAGCTATTTCCCCTCTCGCTTCCCTCAGTAATCTGGGATAGATCCCATCCGGACCTGGGGACTTGTCCACCTTAATGCCTTTTAGAATACCCAACACTTCCTCCCTCCTTATGCCGACTTGACCTAGAGTAATCAAACATCTGTCCCTAACTTCAACATCCGTCATGTCCCTCTCCTCGGTGAATACTGATGCAAAGTACTCGTTTAGAATCTCTCCCATTTTCTGACTCCACACATAACTTTCCTCCTTTGTCCTTGAGTGGGCCAATCCTTTCTCTAGTTACCCTCTTGCTCCTTTATATATGCATAAAAGGCTTTGGGATTTTCCTTAACCCTGTTTGCTAAAGATATTTCATGACCCCTTTTAGCCCTCTTAATTCCTCATTTCAGATTGGTCCTACATTCCCGATATTCTTCCAAAGCTTTGTCTTTCTTCAGCCTCCCAGACCTTGTGTATGCATCCTTTTTCCTCTTAGCTAGTCTCTCAATTTCACCTGTCATCCATGGTTCCCTCATCTTGCCATTTCTATCCCTCATTTTCACAGGAACATGTCTCTCCTGCACGCTAATCAACCTCTCTTTAAAAGCCTCCCACATATCAAATGTGGATTTACCTTCAAACAGCTGCTCCCAATCTACATTCCCCAACTCCTGCCGAATTTTGGTATAGTTGGCCTTCCCCCAATTTAGCACTCTTCGTTTAGGACCACTCTCGTCTTTGTCCATGAGTATTCTAAAACTTACAGAATTGTGATCACTATTCCCAAAGTAGTCCCCTACTGAAACTTCAACCACCTGGCCGGCCTCATTCCCCAACACCAGGTCCAGTATGGCCCCTTCCCGAGTTGGACTATTTACATACTGCTCTAGAAAACCCTCCTGTATGTTCCTTACAAATTCTGCTCCATCTAGACCTCTAACACCAAGTGAATCCCAGTCAATGTTGGGAAAATTAAAATCTCCTGTCACCACCACCCTGTTGCTCCTACATCTTTCCATAATCTGTTTACATATTTGTACCTCTATCTCTTGCTTGCTGTTGGGAGGCCTGTAGTACAGCCCCAACATTGTTACCGCACCCTTCCTATTTGAGTTCTGCCCATATTGCCTCACTGCTCAAGTCCTTCGTGGTGCCCTCCTTCAGCACAGCTGTGATATCCTCTTTGACCAGTAATGCAACTCCTCCACCCCTTTTACCTCCCTCTCTATCCTGCCTGAAGCATCGATATCCTGGGATATTTAGTTGCCAATTGTGCCCTTCCTCAACCAAGTCTCAGTAATAGCAATAACATCATACTCCCAGGTAATAATCCAAGCCCTAAGTTCATCTGCCTGACCTACTACATTTCTTGCATTAAAACAAATGCACCTCAGACCACCAGTCCCTTTGCGTTCATCATCTGCTCCCTGCCTACTCTTCCCCTTAGTCACGCTGATTTCATTATCTAGTTCCTTACAGGCTTTTGTTACTCCCTCCTTACTGTCCACTGACCTCATTTGGTTCCCATCCCCCTGCCACATTAGTTTAAACCCTCCCCAACAGCGTTGGCAAAAGCACCCCCAAGGACATTGGTTCCAGTCTGGCCAGGTATTCTTTTGGGCCTCCTTATCTCGAGAGACAATGGATACGCGCCTGGAGGTGGTCAGTGGTTTGTGAAGCAGCGCCTGGAGTGACTATAAAGGCCAATTCTGGAGTGACAGGCTCTTCCACAGGTGCTGCAGAGAAATTTGTTTGTTGGGGCTGTTGCACAGTTGGCTCTCCCCTTGCGCCTCTGTCTTTTTTCCTGCCAACTACTAAGTCTCTTCGACTCGCCACAATTTAGCCCTGTCTTTATGGCTGCCCGCCAGCTCTGGCAAATGCTGGCAACTGACTCCCACGACTTGTGATCAATGTCACACTATTTCATGTCGCGTTTGCAGACGTCTTTATAGCGGAGACATGGACGGCCGGTGGGTCTGATACCAGTGGCGAGCTCGCTGTACAATGTGTCTTTGGGGATCCTGCCATCTTCCATGCGGCTCACATGGCCAAACCATCTCAAGCACCGCTGACTCAGTAGTGTGTATAAGCTGGGGGTGTTGGCCGCTTCAAGGACTTCTGTGTTGGAGATATAGTCCTGCCACCTGATGCCAAGTATTCTCCGAAGGCAGCGAAGATGGAATGAATTGAGACGTCGCTCTTGGCTGGCATACGTTGTCCAGGCCTCGCTGCCGTCGAGCAAGGTACTGAGGACACAGGCCTGATACACTCAGACTTTTGTGTTCCGTGTCAGTGCGCCACACTCCCACACTCGGGTGTAGACCGTCCAATTTGTAATAGTCCCACCTCCCCCAGAACCGGTCCCAATGTCCCAAAAATCTGAACCCCTCCCTCCTGCACCATCTCTCAAGCCACGCATTCATCCTGACTATTCTTTCATTTCTACTCTGACTATCACGTGGCACTGGTAGCAATCCTGAGATCACTACCTCCTGAGGTCCTACTTTTTAACTTGGCTCCTAACTCCCTAAATTCTGCTTGTAGGACCTCATCCTGTTTTTTTTTTTTTTTACCTATAATCATTGGTGCCTATGTGCACAAAGATAACTGGCTGTTCACCCTCCCCTTTCAGAATGTTCTGCAGCCGATCCGAGACATCCCTAACCCGTGCACCTGGGAGGCAACATACCATTCGGGAGTCTCGTTTTCGACCACTGAACCACCTATCTACTCCCCTTACAATCAAATCCCTTATGACTATAGCCCTTCCACTCCTTTTGCTGCCCTACTGAACAGAGCCAGCCACAGTGCCATGAACCTGGCTACTGCTGCCTTCCCCTAGTGAGCCATCTCCCTCAACAGTATCCAAAACGGTATACCTGTTTTGGAGGGAGATGACTGCAGGGGACACCTGCGCTGCCTTCCTGCTCTTTCTCTGCCTTTTGGTCACCCATTCCCTTTCTCCCTCAGCAATCCTAATCTGCAGTGTGACCAATTCGCTAACCGTACTATCCACGACTTCTTCAGCATTGCGGATGCTCCAAAGTGAGTCCATCTGCAGCTCCAGAGCAGTCATGTGGTCTAACGAGCTGCAGCTGGACACGTCCAGCACGTGAGCTCCCACATTGAGCAAGAGGAGCATAACATGGGTCTGAGATCTCCTGCCATTTTTAATCTTAAGCTTAATTTAGTCTTAACTTGGATAAATGAAAAAGGAACGAAAGGTTTTTAACCAATCACACGAAAAAAAAAAATAAACAGAAAAAGCCTTACCTTATCTGCACACCAGTCCTTTTTTTTTTTTGGTAGGAGGAGGGCAAGTGCAGTCTCTGGTTCAGCTGCTGCCCAAATATATAGGACTTGCCCAGCTGCCACCTCGCTCTCCCTGTCGCCACTGCAAAAAGATCAGATGATTGACCTCCAACAACCACAACCATCTTCCTTTGCGCTAGGTATGACTCCAGCCAGTGGAGGGTTTCCCCCGATTCCCATTGACCTCAGTTTTGCTCGGGCTCCTTGATGCCATACTCTGTCAACTGCTGCCTTGATGTCAAGGGCAGTCACTCTCACCTCACCCCGTGAGTTCAGCCCTTTTGTCCATGTTTGAACCAAGGCTGTAATAAGGTCAGGAGCTGAGTGGCCCTGGCGGAACCCAAACTGAGCATCACTGAGCAGGTTGTTGCTAAGCAAGTGCTGCTTGATGGCACTGTTGATCACTTTACTGATTGAGAGTAGGCTAATGGGGCGGTAGTTGGCCGGGTTGGATTTGTCCTGCTTTTTGTGTACAGGACATACCTGGGCAATTTTCTACATTGCAGGGTTGATGCCAGTGTTGTAGCTGTACTGGAACAGCTTGGCTAGGGGCGCGGCAAGTTCTGGAGCACAGGTCTTCTGTACTATTGCCGGAATATTCAGGGCCCATAGCTTTTGCAGTATCCCGTGCCTTCAGTTGTTTCTTGTTATCATGTGGAGTGAATCGAATTGGCTGAAGTCTGGCATCTGTGATGCTGGGGACTTCAGGAGGAGGCCGAGATGGATCATCAACTCAGCACTTCTGGCTGAAGATTGTTGCAAATGCTTCAGCCTTATCTTTCACACTGATGTGCTGGGCTTCCCCATCATTGAGGATGGGGATATTTGTGGAGCCACCTCCTCCAGTTAGTTGTTTAATTGTCCACCACCATTCACAGCTGGATGTGGCAGGACTGCAGAGCTTAGATCTGATCTGTTGGTTATGGGATCGCTTAGCTCTGTCTATCGCATGCTGCTTACGCAGTTTGGCATGCAAGTAGTCCTGGGTTGTAGCTTCACCAGGTTGACACCTCATTTTGAGGTATGCCTGATGCTGCTCCTGGCATGCCCTCCTGCACTCTTCATTGAACCAGGGTTGGTCTCCTGGCTTGATGGTAATGGTAGAGTGGGGGATATGCCGGGCCATGAGGTTACAGATTGTAGTTGAGTACAATTCTGCTGGTCCACAGCGCCTAATGGATGCCCAGTTTTGCATTGCTAGATCCGTTCAAAATCTATCTCATTCAGCACAGTGATAGTGCCACAACATGATGGACGGTATCCTCAATGTGAAGGCGGGACTTCATCTCCACAAGGACTGTGCGGTGGTCACTCCTACCAATACTGTCATGGACAGATGCATCTGCGGCAGGCAGATTGGTGACGAGGTCGAGTATGTTCTTCCCTCGTGTTAGTTCCCCCACCACCTGCCGCAGACCCAGTCTAGCAGCCATGTCCTTTAGGGCTCGGTCAGTAGTGGTGCTACCGAGCCACTCCTGGTGATGGACATTGAAGTCCCACACCCAGAGTACATTTTGTGCCCTTGCCACCCTCCGTGCTTCCTCCAAGTGGTCTTCAACATGGAAGAGTAGTGAGTCATCAGCTGAGGGAGTGCAGTAGGTGGTAATCAGTAGGAGGTTACCTTGCCCATGTTTGACCTGATGCCATGAGACTTCATGGGGTCCAGAGTTGATGTTGAGGACTCCCAGGGCAACTCCCTCCCTACTGTATACCAATGTGCTGGGTCTGTCTTGCCAGTGGGACAGGATGTACCCAGGGATGGTGATGGCAGTGTCTGGGACATTCTGTTAGGTATGATTCCGTGAGTATGACTATGTCAGGCTGTTGCTTGACTAGTCTGTGGGACAGCTCTCCCAACTTTGGCACAAGCCCCCAGATGTTAGTAAGGAGGACTTTGCAGGGTCGACGGGGCTGTGTTTGCCATTGTCGTTTCCGGTGCATAGGTTGATGCCGGGTGGTCCGTCCAGTTTCATTCCTTTTATAAACTTTGTAGCGGTTAGGTACAACTGAGTGGCTTGCTAGGCCATTTCAGAGGGCATGTAAGAGCGAACCACATTTCTGCCACTAGTAGCAACATCATGACATCTAACCTATCAACATCATTCAAGTGCCTTCTAGGGAAATTGGAGCTTTGGAAGGGGATTTGTTGGACTAGTTCTGGGGCTGGGATTATATTATACATGGCTAGACTGAGCCTGTTCTTGAGCAGAAAAGGCTTTCGGAGATTTGATAGTGTTTATTTACTGCAATCAAAACAGTGGCTGAACAGTCATAATGATTTTTCCAAAATATACTTAATTTTTTAAGCTATTTATTTAAAAAAAAAAAAAAAATTACAAAACCATTCAAAACAGCACCATGCTGACTTTCCAAAAAGTGCCAAGGAAATTGGTTTCATCAATATAGGAATGAGTTGCCTCAACTCTTGTTTTACATGTTATGTACATTTTACAGCAAAACCATCCTTGGTGTAGACAGCCCAAGGGTCTAGCCATTCAGTTCACTTTGGTGAGAGGACCTTGCACTGTGGTCTTTCCCCATTGGGCCTTTGCAGCAGCTGCCCAAGCTCTAGTGTCCCTCAGTACATAGTCCTGAATCTTGGAATGTGCCAGTCTGCAACACTCAGTCGTGGACAACTTCTTGCTGGAAGACCAGCAAGTTTTGGGCAGACCAAAGAGCATCTTTCACCTAATTGGTCCTCCAGCAGCAGTTGATGTTTAATCATGGTGTGCGTCCCTGGGAACAGCCTGTAGAGCACAGACTCCTGTGTTAGAGCTGCTTTGGATGAACCACGACAAAAAACACTGCCTCTTTCCACACCTGCTTTGCAAAGTTGCATTCCAGAAGGAGGTGAGCAACTGTCAATAACCAACAGCACAGATTTAAGATGACTGGCAACAAACCAGAGTGACGTGAAATGCTTACATGAGTGGTTAGGTATTTGAATATACTTTCTAGTAAAGTGGTGGAAACTGACAATAGTAGCCTTCAAAGGAACTGGATAAGACTTGAAAGAGAAGTTGCAGGGATATGGGGAAGTGGAACTATCTGGCTTTTTCTTTGAAGGGCCAAATGGCCTCTTTCTGATTGATTCTAGACAAATTGCTTACTTCCTGGGCTCATAATATGGGAGCCTTCTTTTAGAAAAGAAATTTTATGTTTAAATATTTTACAACACATGCTAATTTGCTGTACAAACTGCTTCTATTGACTAGCACTCATGACTTGCCTGTTATGATCCTAGTAACCTTTTTTTTTTCTCTAGGTATTTGCACAAAATGGAACTTGTGTTTGGTATGGAGAATGTGGGACAGATCCAACCACGCAAAAGCGGTATAACTGCAAATATGATGGCCCACCAAAACCGTTGCCTAAAGCAGGATATGAATTAATTGATGTAAGTGGTTCATGTTTTTTTTTTAAATCTCAATCGATTCAAAGAATCTATGAAACCTTGAGAGGAAAAATTTGGCTGGCAATATTTCTTGCACAGTAAACACTGTTCAAGATATTTGTGTATAGCCTTTCATTTGTCTTGAGAGCCACAGATTAGAATCTCTAATCCCTCAGTATTTTGATTAAATCTAAATAAATGGGCTGATGATTGTAAAAGGCTAGTAGTTTGACATCAACTTGAGGGATATTTTTTGCCTAGAAATAGCAGCATTTTTAAGTCTGTACAAAAGTGGGATGTAATATGATCTAGAGTTGAGCACTGCAAAAGTTGTAAGCAAGTATGCTTGTTGGCTCTGTTTCAGGTATTAATCTCCCAGCTGATACAGCTTGAATGGTTGGTTACGAATAAAACAAATGTCTTTATCTGAGTTGGCCTTTTTTCTATTACTGTTATGATCTCTGCTTCAATGATGCATTGTACTGGTCCTATAATGCCATATTGATTCAGTTAATAGTCTATTTTCTTGTCTCTCCAACATCCTTGTGCTCACTGACCTACATTGGTTCCTGGTCCAGCAATGCTTGATTTAGATTAGATTAGAGATACAGCACTGAAACAGGCCCTTCGGCCCACTGAGTCTGTGCCGACCATTAACCACCCATTTATACTAATCCTACACTAATCCCATATTCCTACCAAACATCCCCACATGTCCCTATATTTCCCTACCACCTACCTATACTAGTGACAATTTATAATGGCCAATTTACCCATCAACCTGCAAGTCTTTTGGCTTGTGGGAGGAAACCGGAGCACCCGGAGAAAACCCACGCAGACACAGGGAGAACTTGCAAACTCCACACAGGCAGTACCCGGAATCGAACCTGGGTCCCTGGAGCTGTGAGGCTGCGGTGCTAACCACTGTGCCGCCCTCAATTTTATTCAATTTTAATTTTATTCAAATCCAACCCTATCTCTGTAACCACCTCCAGCTCTACAGCATACTGATCTGTGCTCCTCCAATTCAAGCTTCTTGAGCATCCCCCTGATTTCCACTTTTTTTTTTTTTCCCCCCTCCCCCCAATTGTGGCTGCCTTCAGCTGCCTGTGCTCTGGCTCAATGTGTGCCTTTAAAATTTACATTGGTCACCATTTCCTTTTGTGAAATTTGACTAATGTTCTGAAGCACTTCACATTTTTAAAGGTGCTATATAAGCAAGTTTTTTTTACCTTTTTTTTTCTGTAAGGTAAAACCATTCCTTGTCAACTGTTCTAAGCTCTCACCTTGAGATGCAGGATCATGGCAATTTCACTGCTTTTGCCAGGGGGGGGAAAAGGAAATTGTGTAGTTTTCTCATGTTTATAACAAGCATAGATGAGTCACTTTCTGTCCTTTCCAGGAATTATGTCCCAGTTTTCACTATGGAAATCTTTACCTTTGTTGTGATGTTCAACAACTACAGACACTTAAGAATAATCTGCAGCTGCCGCTACAGTTCTTGTCCAGGTATCCATCCATTCTTTTGTCTTGTGTTTAAAATCTGTTATCAGACTATTATCCTTGAGGTTCTGCTAAGAGGCCTTTTGAGGACTGCTGCTAACTTTTGTCAAAAGGGTTTTTCTCAGACATGTACAGATTGGGAAAATCTCAGGTGTACAATGGCCTTAACTGCAACTACTATATATCCTCAAAGTTCAGCAGGGTAACTTGGGACATGGGCTAGCTTTTGTTTAGAAATTAAACAATACAAACTACTTCAGATTTTCCATTTTTTTTTTTAATGCTGTTTTCTATCCTCCGCTGACAAATGGTGTGGCTGTCCCCCTCGTCTTTCTGTTTGCCTCTTTCTTGTGCTTCCCATTCCTTACTAGACAGTCCTCATGTAATTTGAGGATCTGTGACTAACTCCATTTTTACCTTGTCAGCTACTAGGGCATTTGGGATGCAGTTGTAGTTTAATATCTTCAAACAGTGAAACTTTACCCCTCTGGTTAGACTATTTCAGAACTTTGCATTTCTAGGCACTATACCACAGGGAGGATATATTTCCCTTGGGAGGAATGCACCACAGTTTCACCATAATGATACTGGGGCTATAAGGGTGGAATTGCCTTGAGTACAGACAATGAAAGACCAAATTGAGGTGTTTAAAGTGATTTTGAGGGGGTTGATAGGGTAGATGAAGAAACCACTTCCACTGCAGAGACCAGAACAAGGAATTACCTTAGAGTTGGGCCATTCAGGGGTGATGTCAGGAAACACTACTTCACACAGGATAGTGGAAATCTGAAACTTTTTTTTTTCCCCCACCAAAAAAAAACTAGGCCAATTTAAAATTTCAAAACAAATTTTTGGGTAATAGTTAAAGGACATGGAACCACAGTGCTTAAATGAATTTTAAGATGATCTGAACTGTGTACAGATCTGGTCACCACCCAAGAGGAAGGATGTGATTTGTAATGGAGAGGGTGCAGAGGAGATTCACCAGGATGTTGTCTGGGCTGGAGCATTTCAGCTATGAAGAGAGACTGAAAAGGCTAGGGTCATTTTCCTTAAAGCAGAGAAGACTGAGGAGGGCATGTCTGAGGTATACAAAATTGAGGAGCATTCCTAAGTTAGATAGGAAGAGACGTTTTCCTTTGGTGGAAGGGTCAATAACCAGGGGGCATAGATTTAAGGTAAGATGCAGGAAGTTTAGAGGGGATTTGAAGAAAAATATTTTCACCCAGAGGGTGGTTGGAATGTGGAACACACTGCCTGAAGGGGTGGTAGAGGCAGGAACCTGAAATATTTAGATGAGCACTTGAAACTCTATAGCATACAAGGCTACAGGCCAAGTGCTGGAAAATGGGATTAGAATAGTTAAGTACTTGATGGCTGGCATAGACATGATGGGCCGAAGGGCCTGTTTCTGTGCTGTATAACTGACTATCAGTATGCTCTAACTGGTGTGATGGCCTCCCCTGTCTATAAAAGATCAAGCTGCCAAGCAAATCGTCATATTTCTAGTATTGACTACATTATGCTGAATTAAACTTTATAAAACAAAGCTGGCTGTTTGTCACATTATTGGCTTTTGTCTTTTTTAAAGAAGAAAACTCAGTGCCTCAATGTTTGTCTTGCAGATGTCCATCTTGTTTTCACAATTTTATGACCTTCTACTGTGAACTGACTTGCAGTCCTACTCAGAGCTTGTTTCTGAATGCCACCAAATTTAAACCATATGTTCAGAACCAAACCAGCATCATTGAAGTGGAATATTACATTGGATCAAGTTTTACAAATGGTGAGACGTGCAGTTTTGGTTAGACACAAAAATGCAACATAAGCTTTTCTGTGAATAAAGGGGCAGTATTGGGATAAACAGGAGTGTACTTTTTTGACTATCCTAGTATACTAGTAGATTGAAGTCCTTAAATTCCACAGTCCTGTAGCTGCTAGTGAGCTTGTCTCCTGATGGTAACTGACTTGCCCGAGTAACAGTGGCTTTATCTACAAGCGCAAAAGCCAAGTACTGCAGTTGTTGGAAATACTCAAGGTCAGGCAGCATCTGTGGAGAGAAAAATAGGTGACATTTTTCAGGTTTGTGACCTTTCAACAGAACTAGCAAAAGTTTAGAAATATAATGGGTTTTGAGCAAGCTTGTGGGGGGGGGGGGTGCACAGTGGAGGAGGAAAGAATAAAAGGAAGGTCTGATATGGTGGATGGCAAGACCAGTTAAATGACAAAAGGTTTAATGGTATAAAGCCAAGGAAGCCTAATGAGAAGAAACAAAATATGTTTGGATGAGGTGTAAATGGCAGGACAGCAGCCATCTGAACACAAGATGTTATAATCTAAAATTATTGAACTGAGTTTGGAAAGCTATAAACTGCCCAGTCAAAAGATGAAGTGCTGTTTCTCAAGCTTGTGTAGATGAGGGTAAAGCAGTTGATGACATCTACATGGACTTCAGTAAGGCTTTTGATAAGGTCCTGCATGGGAGATTTCTTAAGATGGTATGAGCCCATGGGATCTAGGGCAAACTGGATCCAAAACTGGCTTAATGGCAGGAGGCTGAGGGTAATAGACTTTTTTTTGCAAGTGGAAGCCTGTGACCAGTGGTGTACCACAGGGATTGGTGTTGGGTCCCTTGCTGTTTGTAGTGTACATTTAATGATTTGGACATGAATAAGGGAGGTATGGTCAATAAATTTGCAGATGACACAAATTGTTGTCGTAAATAGTGAGGAGGAATGCCTTAGATTACAGGACGATAGAGATGAGCTGGTAAGATGGGCAGAGCTGTGGCAAATGGAATTTAATCCTGAAGTGTGAGGTGATGCATTTTGAAAGGACTGACAAGGCAAGGGAATATACAATGGATGGTAGGATCCTAGGAAGTACAGAGACCTTGTCCATAGATCACTGAAGGCAACAGCACAGGTAGATAAGGTGGTTAGGAAGGCATATGGGATACTTGCCTTTATTAGCCAAGGCATAGAATTTAAGAGCAGGGAGGTTATGATGGAGTTGTATAAAATACTAGTTAGGCCACAGCTGGAGTACTGTGTACAGTTCTGGGCACCACACTATAGGAAGGATGTGATTGCACTGGAGAGAGTGCAGAGGAGATTCACCAGGATGTTGCCTGGGCTGGAGTATGTCAGCTATGAAGAGGGACTGAAAAGGCGAGGGTTGTTTTCCTTGGAGCAGAGAAGGCTGAGGGGGGATGTGATTGAGGTATACAAAATTGAGAGCATTGACAGGAAGAGACTTTTTGACCTTAGCAGAGGGGTCAATAACCAGGGGGCATAGACTTGAGGTAAGGGGCAGGAGGTTTAGAAGAGATTTGAGGAAGAACTTTCAGCCAGAGGGTGGTTGCAATCTGGAATGTGCTGCTTGAGGAGGTGGTAGAGGCAGGAACCCTCAACATTTAAGTATTTAGATGAGCACATGAAATTCCATAGCATACAAGCTATGGGCCAAGTGCTGGAAAATAGGATTAGAATAGTTAGGTGCTTGATGGCTGGCACAGACACAATGGGCTGAAGGGCCTGTTTCTGTGCTGTATAACTGAGCATTTACCTACAAGGCTGGCATAATACACAAATTCCCAGTCTGCTGCCATGTTCTAGTTACCTAAGCCTTGCTACAATGAGGCAGGAATCTTTGCTTTTTTTCTCTTCCTAGAATAACAGTTTACACCATTCCATGCTCCATTGCTGCTATGGCTTACTGTTGTACAGTGCACCTTCCCATTGAGGAGTTTTTTCAACAGTTCACTTGTGTGGGGTGAACTGCAAGGTAATGGTGGGCCTCAATGAACTGTAGTCACTGGCACAACCATTCTTTTACTTTAATACTCTGCAATGTGAGCTCACTTTGATGCAAATATTTTAATGAAGCTTTTAGCCTGACTACAGAATTGGGTTTTTTTTAAAAAAACATTTAGTTTCCCAGTTAGGTGCCAAGAGAGCTAAGGTGTCAGCTACCACCCTACTGCTTCTGGGTAGCTTCTTCCACAGCCTGCCTCTGACTCTTTTCCTTAGTAGCTTGCTTTGGTGATTATATTAACACCAGGTAAATCTTCAGATTGAGATTAGATGGAATTTATGAATGTGATGTATTACTATTCAGCTTTCAAAAAAGCTTTAAGGGACAAACATTTGAATGGAGATGCCATGTCTACACATCCTAAAACATTTAAACTATCTGGGTTAAGATTTGAGGAGCATTACCTAGCATGTAAGCTAATAACCATGCCCTGTGAAAAAATATGTAATCTTGTATACAAGGAATTCTAGTTTGGAGGTCTGAAATCATTGCAGGATTTCTATTCCTGCTTAATTCCTAATTCCTGCTTGGGGAAGGCAGTGATGTAGTGGTATTGTCGCTGGACTGGTAACCCAAAGACCCAGGGTATTGCTCTGGGGACATGGGTTCAAATCCCACCACAGCAGAAGGTGGAATTTGAATTCAACTAATAAATCTGGAATTTAAAAAAAAAAACTAGTCTAATGATGGCCATGAAACCATTGTCGATTTGTTGTAAAAACCCATCTGGTTCACTAATTTCCTTTTTGGGGAAGGAAATCTGCCATCCTTACCTGGTGTGACCTACATGTGACTCCAGACCCACAGCAATGTGGTTGACTCTTACATGCCCTCTGAAATGGCCTAGCAAGCCACTCAGTTGTATCTAACCGCTACAAAGTCCAAATGGACTGCAGCAGCTCCAGGACAATTAGGGATGGGCAATAAATGCTGCCTAGCCAGCGGCGCCCAAAAAATCCAATGAATGAATAAATAACATTAAAAAAAATAATGGCTGGGTTAATTGCCCAGTGACCTACATGTGAATTGTTATGCACACTCAGTATTGTGTAAATTCATAAAATATTGTACTGAGTCGTTACAAAGATCAGTATCCCACTGAAGGGGAAAATTTAAACTTGAGTTTTGATACCTGATGTAATGAGGATTCATCAGCAATATCTTTGAGAATGCACATCAGTTTTTTTTTTTTTTGTCTTTTCAGCTATGTATAATGCCTGTAAAGATGTTCAGTCCCCTTCAAGTAATGACAAGGCTCTGGGGCTGCTTTGTGGAAAAGATGCAAAAGAATGCAATGCAACCAACTGGATTCAGTACATGTGTACCACAAGTAATGCTCAGACTCCTTTCAACATTATTCCCATCTTTGGTGGTAAGCCTTTGAAGAAATTTGATTTTTCCTTTAATACACATACTATGAAATTCTTCCTCTTTTGAGGATGTAAAGGTGTCTTTGATCAATTATTCAAATCAATGTTTGTGAATTATGTTTTTACAAACATTTATCAAATGTCAACTTTTTGCCTTGCACCCATTAGGACAATTTGTGAGAATACATTTGTAAATACAATGTAAAGGAAAACCCATTAGTACTGATTGGTATGCACCTCCAATCTGTCCACTTGCCAATCAGTGCATTCTGTCTAAACTTGTTTTTCCCTTTCTTGGAGTTGTCCTGATGAGTGCAAGATGAAAAGCTTTGACTGTTTTCAGCAATACTCTGTTCTGTACTACCAAACAATTACAAATGTTTTGAAGCATGGACTGACTGGAAAGAAGAAATTGCCTGTGTAATTGAAGTTGCTTGCTCTTCACCTAAGACAATGAACAGGCTGTCTTGTACTATAGCTTTCATTTTACTAATGAATAGGCAAATTTAGTTAAATGTACTAACAGTAAGCAGCACTTACCAAGTACTGATCTAAAAATGGCTATCTTGCATTAAACAGAATTGGTGATGGAAAGAACTGGATTTTTAATACTGACTTATGGATAAGATGCACTAGGAACTTCCTAAATGACACATTAAACCCCTTGAACAGGATTTATAAGTTTCTGATCACTTTTACCTGTGGTAGAATAAATCAGGACTTTATTGGATGAAAGTCTTAGTGCAACAGAAGATACTAACCTGTTGCAGAGGTCTCTTGACCTTGAATACCAGGGTTTGCTGAAATAATGCCACATCTTCCATATTGGCTACATTTTAACCACTCGGTGTGACCAGTGTCTTTAAATTTTTTATGAATTGCAAGGGATGTGCTGTTGAAGGAAAAACTACCTACAAGCAAAATTTTTAAAGAATTATTGGAAGTAGCAGAAGACTTGTTAGAATAAATTTATTTACACTATCCCAGCATCTTTTCACTTGGTTTGTATTGTACAATGAACTTCTTGTGTTTCACCTGTGACATTTGCTGGGCAGAGTACTTTAGAATAGTCAAAACCTAGTGTTCTCAGCACATGCATAGTCAAGGGATTAAATATAAAACTGTAGCTGTAAAAGGTGAAACTATTTCATGGATCAGTGCTAGCAGCTGTCTTTTTCTTGGTAGATCGTCCAATTGGAAGAATGATCCCTATGAATAACAAAACCAAAGGGTGCAATGAGTCCTTAGATGATGGTTCTCCACCATGCAGTTGCCAGGACTGCTCACTGGTTTGTGGCCCAACGCCAGTCCCCCCACCACCACCTACCCCATGGACCATTTTTGGTTTGGATGCTATGGCTGTTATAATGTGGATTGTCTATCTGATCTTCCTGGCTGTCTTTGGGGGAGCAGTCATTATTGTGTGGTATTACAGGTAACAATCTTAATGTGAGAAGCCTGAACTTTACAGAATATATTCAAAGAATAGATTTGAAACTGTTAACTGGTGGGAGACTTGTAATGCAGCAATGAGTATGAGCTACAACTTAAGTGTCAAAGAAATTTTTTTTTAAAGTAGTATGAAGTTAAATTCTGTGTAAATGCAGGCTACAAACTCCTGAGCAGGAATTTGATTGAAAAAATCTCTATTAGACATTGTCACCTTATTTATAGGCTGAACTTTTCACAATTCAATACTTTTTTTAACAGGAAAATGCATATTGTTTCTGAATATGCACCAATTATTGAAACAAGTGCAAATCATTCAGTCAGCTTCAATCATCTAGGTAGGTTATTCATTTGCTAATGTTGGCCTAATTTTAACATGAAGCAGGGAATCTCTCTAAAGCTGACCCATGACTTTTCCATTTTGGCTGTATAGCTGCTTCTTTAACACCATGTGTGGGGTGGTTCTCCTTTAACCAGCTTGCTTCTGTAGTTAATGTCTTTTAATTAGAAATCTTTTGGGGGTGGTGCAACAAGGGCATGTTTGTTTTCTTGATTATTGATAACTTGCTTCCAATTCTTTCCCCAGATAAGGTATCTTGTTGCGAACAGCTTGGTGCAAAATCTGAGGCACTATTGCGTGACCTATTCACAAAGTGGGGGTCCTTCTGTGTGAGAAATCCTGCTCCAGTTATTGTGCTGACCATTATTGCTGTCGGAGTCTGCTGCTCAGGCTTGGTATTTATGAAGATAACTACCAATCCAGTTGAAATCTGGTCTTCCCCTTCCAGCCAAGCTCGCAAGGAAAAATACTATTTTGACACTCACTTTGGGCCTTTTTTCCGCACTGAGCAGCTGATCATTACAGCCCCAAATAGCTCATGGACCACCTATTCACCTTATCCATCTGGGTCAAATGTGCCATTTGGCCCTCCATTGGACAAGGATATCCTACATCAGGTTTGTTACATTTGTATCTGTTTTAGAATCATTTTACTTTAAGAAGCTCTAGGATGAGGGACTTCAGTTTGAGACACTAGAGAAACTGGGATTGTTTTTGAGTACAGAATGTGAAGCAGATGAAATTGGGTTTCCACAGAGCAAGTGGAGTAAAATTGTTTCCACTAGCATGATCAGTAACCAGAGGTCTGATTTAAGTAATTGGCAAAAAACCAGAAAGGGAGATGAGAATTTTTATGCAGTTATGATCAGGAAGCATACTAAATTTAATTGGGACTTGGAAAAATACTTGGAAACAGAAAATTGCAGGACTATGGGGGAAAAGGGGAGTGAGCTGTTTCAAACCATTAGCTGGTCTCCTGTGCTGTAAAGTTCTACTCCGTTTCCTGAGCTGCTTGACTGCAGTAACTAGAAAGTCCCAATAAATTGCTGCAAAAGCTAGTGGATGCACATTAAACAAATTGCCTGTACACTTAAATTAGTGATTCTGCTTCTGAGTGAAAACAGCACTGTTCCCAATTTAAGACTAAGTATCATTTTTTTTTTTAGGTGCTGGATTTGCAGGATGATATTCAAGAGTTGGAAGCTTATTACAAGAATGAAACTGTGAAGCTGCAGGACATATGCTTGGCACCTTTGGCTCCATATAACAATAACTGCACCATCTTCAGTGTCTTGAACTACTTCCAGAACAGTCATGCTGTCCTTGATCATTCTGTTGGTGATGAATTTTTTGTGTATGCTGACTACCATAGCCACTTCCTGTACTGCACTAGGTATGTGACCATTGGGGTGTATTTTCATAGTATGTTCTGTCTCCTGCTAAACTTCCAGGAGATCTACTAATCTCTAAACCCAGTTGAAATTCAAGGCACTCAATTTCTGCATTGTAGATTGCTAATTGAATGCATTTGAAGCCTCCAGGTTTGGTTAGATCAGGTTGCTGGAATCTAATCTGTCACTTTATATGTAAGACTTTTTTGAATATCCATGTTTGACTTCATGAGGAGTTAAATGCTTAAACCATAGATGAGATTCCTAAAGTTTTAAAAATACTACTAGAAGGTCAACCAGAGAATATGGATTTAAGAATTGGCAAAAGAACCAGAGTAGAGATGAGATGGTTTTTATCAGTGTATTAATGATCTAGGGTGTGCTGGTAGACAGATGGTAAAAGCAAATTTTATTACTTTTTTGAAAGGACTTGTGGGGGGGGGGGGGTAGAATGTGTGGATCCATGGGGAAAGCAGGACCTGTAGCACAGGAGAACTGTCAAGGATCACTGGATTTTATTGCCTGACTAATGGGATTTGAGACATGAATTCTTTTCAAAACCGTACCTTCTAGATTGAAGGTCATCTTAACTGAGGTGGTCTTGAAAGCTATATCCTTGGTGTCACTTAAATTCCTGTGGTATAATCCAGGAATGGGTTGAATTGTACTCTATGTACAGGGTAAATTGGCAGTTCTAAGTCAGTAGCCAATCTGTCAAATTGTATCCATTATTTGAGTCACTAATTTATTTGCTTTTCCATTGTTTAGCTCCTAGTGCTGTACCACCTTGGTTCCCCTCAAAGTACAACACTTTTTTAAATTGCCTCATCTAAATTTCCTAATTCGCCTCACTCTGCCAATTTTAACCATGCCTCAGTGTAACCACTCTCTCACTAAGAAGCTAACATTTTTGTTTCAACACTCTGATCATGGGTTTTAATGTATGCTATAAAATTATTTACTACAGAAATGCTCACTGTTACAATGGGCCTAATTATTTACGAATCTGTTAAAAAGCATCTATATTTAAGTGTTGCCCATAGTCTCCCTCAACACCAGATTCATACCATCTATTCTGGGAATTTAATATCTAGTTCCCTTTTTAGCCGATCTGATATTTATCCCACAGATGTCAAATTGAGATTTGGTATGCCCCACAAATCTCAATCTCTCTCTCTCTCTCTCTCTCTCTCTCTCTTTCTTTTTTTCACTGTTACTTGTAGTGCTAACAGACAAAAGGTTGTATCCAAAATCCATTTATTAAAGTAGCTTTTTTCTAATATTTTTAAAGCTGAGGAAACTTGAAGTTTTGGCCAATTTCATTGAAGAAGCAGTGGTGTTAAGTGCAATAACTTTGTATGCACTAGTGGATTTCCTGTGGTGCTCAGGATGTGGTGATGGGGTGTATTGGCTTGTATTTGGGGCTAACCAAAAACACTTCTAAACATCAGCTGGCACTGTTATTTCAGTGTGACATGACAAAAACATAACTTAGTGGTAATATTAGAATCTAAATTTGACTGCTTTACTGAACTGATTATTGCTACTCTGATCAATCCTGAAATTCTGTTTTTTAAACAGAGCTCCCGCTTCACTGAATGATACTACTATGCTCCATGACCCCTGCTTGGGCACATTTGGTGGACCAGTTTTTCCATGGCTTGTTTTAGGAGGATATAATGGTAAGCAAGTCTTTAAACCTGGAACTGCAACAAACTTTCTGATCCTCACTTAATTGCTCTACATGGGTTTTGTGTTGGGCCAAGTTCCTTTAACTTTTTTTTTTTTGTTTCCTGTTCCAACTGCTTTTAGCTATAAAATGCTTTTTGAAGCAATGATCCTATTCATTGGTAAGAGTTTAAATTCTTGCTGTCATTGAATTGGGCTGCTGGCTACTGAATAGCAATCTCAAGGGAAGTTGGAGGAAGGCCCTTTTATTTTTTTCTTAATTCCTTTTTTTTTCCCCTCCCCCCCCCCCCCCCCCCCCCCCCCAAGTTGGTAAAGCAGGAAGAAAGGGACTTTAGTACACTTAAATTGTGCTAAGGAAAAACCTAAACTTGAATCCAATTATGACCGAAAAGGGCATTTCAGAAACTCCTTTTGGGACGTGTTGAAAAAGGAAGTCAGTGACTAAGTTGAGTTATTAGCAATTCTCACCACATGCCTCAAATCAAATGAATTGAGCAATGAGCCTTTGGTATTGGTTGAGGAAAGGTTATCGGCCATAAGTTCTGCTCTTCAAAGAAACAAGTTTGGACCTCCAGTTAATGTCTCAACATTCCACCTTGCTATGCAGAACTCTCTTAATGCTACACTGAGCTTGAATTGGATACTTGAATCCCACAATGGGTGGAAGCCATCTGACTCCAAGGTTACTATTAATTTGAGCCACATTGCATGCCTAATCACCACTGTGGGTGGGTGGGGGGGGGGGGGGGGTGGTGGTGTAAGAGGAGAAAGTCATTTCACAATTTGATTTTCCATTTAATGGGGGGGGGGGGCAGAAACCAAGCCACCCTTTCCCTTAATAAACAGTGACTGAGGAAATGGGTGTGGAACAATTTAGATTCTGCAATCTAACATTGAACACTAAGTTTCTCTACTTCTATGCTTACTAGCTCACTGCTTTATGCCTATTGAAATGAATGAGCAAGATCACAGGCCAGCTGAGCTCATGTGCATCTATGTCTAAGTACATCTATTGTGACATTGTAATCATATTTGGCAATCCAAACATTTCAAAGTCCAGATTTGGAAAAGGAAGGAGGAAAAAGCAGTACTTTATTTTCTTCTACTGTGCTATAAATCTGAACAGAAGGATCTTTATCCTGGGTACTAGTATTCTAATTCATGGGTGTGGAGGAGGAAGCAGAGCTGTGTAGAAATGAACAATTGATTCAAACATTAGAATCTAGACTAGTTCCAGGCAACTTTACATTGCAAATTTTCAATCCTGTAGTTTTTCTCTAGTATAGTAATGACTTTGACTCCACAGGTGATGATTATAACAATGCCACAGCACTGGTGATCACTTTCCCTGTAAATAATTATTACAATGACACTGAGAAACTGAACAAAGCTTTGGCTTGGGAGAAGGTGTAAGTAGTAAGTTTTTTTGACTAATGTTTTTAAAAAAATAAAAAATAAACCAGTAGTTGCTAACTTGGCTAAAAATTGGTTAGATTTTGTCACTAGATATAATCTATGGAATGCTAGATTTCTGTACAAAAGATTGACTGTTTTCTTCTTCAGATTTATAGACTTTCTGAAAAATTATAACAATTCCAACTTGACCATTACATTCTCTACTGAACGGAGCATTGAAGATGAGATAAATCGTGAAAGTAGCAGTGACATCAGAACAATTATCATTAGTTATGCGATCATGTTTGTGTACATCTCCATTGCCCTGGGGCATATCAAGAGCTGCTGGAGTTTCATGGTGGGTGTAGCTGGAATGCACTATTTCAATGGGCTTTTGCAGTGGAATATAAAGCTTCTATTGACAGTATCTGCTGTTTGAGGCAAGATTGATTTAGCCAAGTGACCAAGTAAAATTTTGCTTTCCAGTTGTGCAAACCACTAATTCCATCAAAGAAATCTGTTACGTTTATTGAATATTTTAGATCCATTGGCAATAATGGAAATGGCAGCTTCAAGTTTCCAGCAACAGTATATTTTGCTGCTCTTGGTAAAATCAACTAGCAGACCTGAGGCAGGTTAGATTTTAACAGTAGTAGGCAGCCTCTAGTCAACCACTTCCATTATATCAAGAAAAATGCTGCAACTATAGAAATCTGTGGGGGCAGTGCAGAAGGGGAAATGCTGGAAATATTCAGGTCAGGCAGCATCTTGGAGAGACTTAATGTTTGTCTTGCATGTCAAGTATTTCCAGGTGGAAGATGATGTTGAAGGACCTCCAGGACCAGTGCTTCCTAAATAAGCCATCTATCTTGACTCACTGACCTATTTTACTTCTTTGGTTGAAGGTCTGAATATTTTTATAATTACCAGTTTGTAAAACTGGTTTGACAACTGGAGTATTGTGCAATTCTGGGCACTGCACTTTAGGAAGGATTTGAAGGCCTTGGTGAGGATGCCAAAAAGACTTCCCACATCCCTGATCTAGTTATCTAATGATTCGAGAAGCTGAAGCTCTTCCAGAAGGTTGAGGAGATTTGATGTTCAAATCAGGGCCTACTGAGAAGCTTCTCACTTGTGGAGGGTTGAGAACCACCAGAGGACTGATTTTAAGGTGACACTGAAAAGCCTGTTGAGCAAGTAAAGATCTTGAATGCACTGCCTGAGTGTGGAGGCACATTCACTTTTTTTTCCCCTTCCTTTTTAAAAGGGAATTGAAGGAGTAGTTTGAGTAGAGGAGGAATTTGGACGACTATGGGAGATTGGGGAAGTGGGACTAGCTGGACTGCTCATGCAGAGAGCTGGCAGGGACTCAACCTGCTGTTCCATGCTGCAACTAAAAAGTATGCCTCAACTTGAGGATTGAATTGAATTCCTGTTGCTTATAACAAGATCTGATCCAGGAAATTCTTTCATCAGCATTTCATAAGTCAATTTTCAGCTACTTTGAATTCTAGTAATTATAGAATCATTTAGTTTTGATTCTGGATTTCTAAAGTTATTTTGGAGCAAATATTGAGTAACTGCCTTGCATGCAAATAGTTACTATATTGCAATACTGACCGAATGAGTTTAAAAGCTACATTGGCCCTTGGTGATCTAAGACCTGGATACTTTAAGCTTAGGATTTTGTTCAGATTTTCCAAGCATTTGGCTAAAGTGATATAAACTGGCTCTTTATTATGCTGCAGAAGTACTCCAAGAAATTTGTTTACATCAATATGGCTTTTTTTTTTAGATATTGCTTTGTGCATGAAACAATTTTACTGTTGCCTTCATAATGCAATCTCTTTGTAGGTGGATTCTAAGATTTCTCTGGGAGTAGCTGGTATTGTGATTGTCCTGAGCTCAGTAGCCTGTTCTCTTGGGATTTTCAGTTATGCTGGTATTCCCCTCACACTGATTGTGATTGAAGTCATCCCCTTTTTGGTGTTGGCAGTTGGTGTGGACAACATCTTTATCATCGTTCAGACATTTCGGGTATGATATTTTCATACTGAATATTTTCACCTGTACCCACTTGGGTCATGCACATAAAATACAATTTTCTTCCTACCCAGAGACACAAACGTTTACAGAATGAGCCACTCGACCAACAGATTGGCAGAGTTCTGGGAGAGGTAGCACCAAGTATATTCCTGTCCTCCTTCTCTGAGACTGTGGCATTCTTTCTGGGTATGTAATTCATTGAAAATACTTTCTTGTAATCAAGTTCAGTGGGGTGAAGGAGGTGCTGATGCTGGAGGTTGGTTGGTCATTAAGTATTTAAGATGCAAAGTGCAATTTAAAATACAAGAGTTCGCTTGCAAATGCAGCTAACTTACTCAATGGATTCAAAACTATTGCTTTAATATTTCCTCTAACTTATTCAAGTTGTGGAGATGATTAACACTGCATTTTAAGGGGACACTAAGTGCAGAAGGGAGATGAGGGAGGAGGCTAGTTTAGAGCATAGGGCTGTTTGGGCTGGGGTGACGCTTATTAAATTCTCTTTTTTTTTTTAGGTTCTTTATCCACAATGCCAGCTGTTCGCACTTTCTCCCTTTTTGCAGGAATGGCTGTATTTATAGACTTCATACTCCAGATAACCTGCTTTGTAAGTCTCTTTGGGTTGGATATCCAGCGACAAGAGGTGAGTTGAGTCTGCATGGAGTTGGAATGTAACTCCAGCCAGTCTCCTGTCTTTATGTAAACTTGACCTTGTCTAAAACTCCACCCATATCCTAAATGGCACTAAGTCCCATTTCCCCATCACTCTTTGCACTCTTGCCTACAATGGCTTAGTTGAGCAACCTTTTTTAATTCCCATCTGTTTGTACAACTCCCTCCATTGCCTATTTCTCTCTCTACCTCTGGCCCTACATCCCTAACTTGTATTGCTCCACCACTGGCAGCTGTGCTTTCAGTTGCTGAAGTCCTGAGCTTTAGAATTTCCTACCTAAAATCATCTCTTCCATTAACCTAAGATGTTTCCTCAAACCTACTGTGACCAAGGTTTTTGGCCACTTCTGTATCTCCTTGTGGCTCTATCAAAACTCATTGGAGGTTTTATTATATTAAAGGTGCTACATAAGTAAATTTCTAACTTTATTTTCATTGTTTGCAGAGTAATCGTATGGATATCATGTGTTGTGTGAAACAAAAAGCTAATACAGGTTATTCAGAAGAACTCCTTTTCAGAGGCTTCAAACATATCTATGCACCATATTTATTATCTAATTGGGTGCGGCCCATTGTGGTGAGTGTTGTAACTTTTTATGGGTTCTTTGGAACAGATTAGTAGTCGCATTCTTTTATTTCAGTAGTGCAACAGGTGGTGGGGTATGACCAGTATATTCTTCCTGAGTAAGGAGATCAAAATTGTACACTTTTTTTTTTTTTTTTTTTCCCTCCCAGGGTTATCAAGAGTGGGGACAGTAATTGTAAGAAAGGTTTAAAAACCTGATTGAATAACATGGCATGATTCTGAATGTTAAGCATGTTGATCTATTCAGCCATTCAGTTAGATGGCTAATCTGTATCATAACTCCATCTTGGTTCTGTGACCTAATCTTTCCTAATAAATCTCAGTTGAAAATGGCAACTTAAGTTGCTTTTGCCACCCCATTTGACAGACTTTTAAAGAAATTCCTCCCAGTTTCTTTTGGTATTGAATTAACTTTTTAATAAAAAACCATTTAAGATGGTTGTGGTGAGACTTGAAATCAAATGTGAGGATTTGAGTTGAATCTGGCTGAATTTGAGTATGTGGCCCAGAGGAGGGAATTCTCTTCTAATTCTACTTGCTTGTTGGTAATAGTTCCTAACTTAGCTACATTTAAGACTTGATTCTCCAACATGGGAGTATAAAAGTTTTACAAATGTCCAAGCCTATTAGTACTGAAACTTTTATTTTTGCTCCATAGATATCTGTGTTTGTTGGTCTCCTGTCATTCAGTATTGCAGTAGTAAACAAAGTTGAGATTGGGTTGAATCAGAGTTATTCAATGCCAGATGTAAGTACAAAATGCCATACAATTCACATTTTCTTAATCGTTGTACATTTCTGACCCAAATGAATTATTTTTCTCCCTAGGACTCTTACGTTTTGCACTATTTTGAATCGATGGCACAGTACTTGCATGCAGGCCCACCTGTCTACTTTGTGATTGAAGAAGGACATAACTACACTTCTCTTGAAGGACAAAATACAGTGTGTGGTGGTGTTGGCTGCAATAATGACTCACTTGTCCAACAAATTTATACTGCTTCTCTGTTGGACAACTAGTAAGTTCCATTGAAAGCACTGTATATTGTACTTTAACACTACTAATGTTAACTGCTTGTACCTTGCCAGTCATGCTGCCCCACTTGTATATGGCACTAACCATTTACCATCCCGATCTCTTACAAAGGTTAAAACTAAAGCAGGCTAACTGTTCTGTTCAAGTACTTGTCTATTTTTAATTTGATTTTAGGCAAAGTCTGCTGTTTGCAATATTAAGAGGCAGTCTCATTCAGATGATTTTACTGTCCACCATACATCATGCAAGCTTTACAAATGTAATTGTCCTATGTACAGTGGACTGTATTCAGAACTATTCAAGATGTAAACTGGAGGCAGTGTATAAATTTTTGCTCTGATCCAGATATATGGAGAACATCACCATTGGTCAGTTAAGAATATTAGTCTTGAATTGTACTAGTCTACCTTATCTCTTTTAATTCTCATTTTTAAAACTAGAATGAATATGGGACTAATTTGTATTAAACTATAATCCACATAACTGAAGTCTTTGATGCCTTTCCAGTAAAAAGGAGATGATGGCATAGTGGTAATGTCACTAAACTAGCGATCCAGAAGCCCAGGATAATGCCCTGGGGGACATGGGTTCAGATGCCACTATGGGAGCTGGTGGAATTTAAATTTAATGAAATCTGGAATTGAAAGCTAGTCTCAGTACATGATGACATGAAGTTATCATTAAAAACCCATCTGGTTCACTAATCCCTTTTTTTTTTTAGGGAAGGAAATCTGCTGTCCTTGCCTCATCTGGCCTACATGTGATTTCCAGACAGTGGTGTGGTTGGACTTAGCTGCCCTCTAAAATGGCCTAGCAAGCCACTCAGTTGTCAAGGGTAATTAGGGATGGGCAACAAATGCTGCCCCTTGCCAGTGATTCTCACATCCCACAAGAATATCTTGCACCCCTCAAATACCATATGTGTGCCCAAGTTTGGATCAATATTCCAGTTGGAGCCTAGGTTCAGTGTAAGATTCTTGCTTTTCTATGCTATGCTTCCATTCATAAAGCCAAGGATCTTGTGTCTTTATAAACAGCCTTATTAATGTGTCCTGCCACCCTCAAGATTTTCCACTATCTAACTTTCTAGAAGATTTGTGCTGTTTGAGTCCTATGTATCTTTTAAACTGGTTCTGTAACTGTTCAATTTTTCCCTCAGTACAAAAATTGGTTTCCCACCTTCTTCGTGGATTGATGATTACTTTGACTGGGTGAAGCCACAATCTTCCTGCTGCAGAGTCTACAATAATTCAGAGAAGTTCTGCAATGCATCAGGTGACATTGCACTCTTTTTGACCAGTAGTGTTTTTTGATTTTCCAGTCCCACTAGGCAAAATACAATTTGATGCAGGGAGTTCAGAAGTTGAATAATAAAATTAGAGCTAAGCCATTCAAGGGTGATATCAGGAAGTCATACTTCCACAAAGATTATTGGAAATCTGGAACTGCTTCTTGTCATGCCAAAAGAGGCTGGGGATCAATTGAAGATTGTAACTTTTTTTTTTTTTTTTTTCCCCCCCCTTTTGTAACCCATAATCTCCAAGGTGGGTAAATGTAGTTGATCCATATCAGTCATTACTTGTAATTAAATGGACAAACAGGCTTGAGGCTGTATGGCCTCCTGTTTTTCAAAAGTGAATGAACATATGCTGGTCTGTACTGACTCACCAAACCCTCAGTCATCTGTAGTCTAACGGGGAACAAACTGCTTCTGGAACCTCTGGGCACTGGGTAGATTGGCCAAGGTTTCTGTTTCTGGTGCCATCTTGCTATTTTAGATTTTTTTTTTTAGATTTAGAGATGGGGCCTGTTTCAGTGCTGTATTGGCCCACCAAGTCTGTGCCAACCATTAACCACCCATTTATTCTAATCCTACACTAATCCCATATTCCTACCACATCTTCACCTGTCCCTATACTCCCCTACCTATGCTAGCGGCAATTTTATAACAGCCAATTTACCTATCAACCTGCAAGTCTTTGGCTGTGGGAGGAAACCAGAGCACCTGGAGGAAACCCATGCAGACACTGAACTTGCAAAATCCACACAGGCAGTACCCAGAATCGAACCCAGTCGCTGGAGCTGTGAGGCTGCAGTGCTAACCACTGTGCCGCCCACTGTATCTTTGTGAAAATGTGTGGGGTTTTTTTTGTGAAGGGTAAGTCTTGGGTGTAATGGAAGTGATGCCTTGGGGTTGTATAACAGTCCTCCTGGAAGAGGGGAAAGGAGAAGGTGGAAAGAAAGATGAAGATTCCACCAACTTTCAAGTTCAGAACTTTCTTCCTGTGCTATGTGGGAAATCAGGGACACTGTATCCCTGACCATGTGCAGGAAGTGTATCCAGCTGCAGCTACTGGCTACCCACATTATGGAGCTAGAGCTGTGGGTGGATTCACTGGAGCATCTGCAATGCTGAGGACATCATGGATAGCGCACTTTGAGTTGGTCATACCACAGGTAATGGTTGCACAGGCTGAAAAGGGATGGGTGACCACCAGGCAGAGTAGTAGGCACAGGCAGGTAGTGCAGGAGTCCCCTATAGCCATTTCTTTTCTCCCCCCCCCCCCCCCCCCCCCCCCCCCCCCCACCCCTCAAATAGATATACTGTTGAGGGGGGATGGCCTCACAGGGGAAAGCAGCAACAGCCAAGTTTGTGGCACCACAGATGGCTCTGCTGCACAGAAGAAAAAGGAGTGGAAGACCTATAATGGAATCCTCTATCGTAAGGGGTACAGAGGCATTTCTGTGGCTGCAAATGTAACTACAGGATGGTATGTTGCCTCCCTGGTGCTAGAGTCAAGGATGTCACTGAGCAGCTGCAGGACATTCTGAAGGGGGAGGGTGAATGGTCAGAGGTTGTGGTACACATTGGTACCAATGACATGGGTAGAAAGAGGGAGGTCCTGCAACAAGAATTTAGGGAGCTAGGTAGCAGATTAAAAAGCAGGACCTCAAAGATTGTAATCTCTAGATTTATTCCCAGTGCCACATGCTAGTGAGTATGGAATAGGAGGATAGAGTACATGAATGTGTGGCTGAAAAGATGGTGCAGGAGGGAGGGCTTCAGTTTCCTGGATCACCTGGGTCTGTTTCTGGCAAAAGTGGAACCTGTAAAAGTTGGACTGGTTGTTCCTGAACTGGAACAGGACCAACATCCTTGCTGGGAGGTTTGCTAGTGCTGTTTGGGGGGGGGGGGGGGGTTAAACTAATTTTAGCAGGGGAAATGGGATACAGAGGAGGTACAGTAGAGGGTGATTCTCAAATATAGAGAAATGAGTCCATCTGGAAGGCAGAGCAAATATAGACTTGTTGAAGCACAAGGGAAAAATGCACGGCTGGATTGCATCTATTTTAATGCAAGGAGTCTTACTACTAAGGCAGATGAATTAAGGGTATTGATTAGCACATGGGATTGATATTGTTGCTATCAGACATGGTTGAGGGAGGTGCAGGACTTGCAGCTCCATATTCCAGTATATAGAATCTTCAGGAATGACAGGAGGGGGTAAGAGGTGGCTGGCATTGCACTGTGAGCCACCAGGAAGATGGCAGGATCCTCAAGCTCACATTGTACAGTGAGCTCGTCATTGGTATCAGACCCAACAGCTGTCCATGTCTCTGCTTCAAAGACTTCTGCAAATGTGACGAGACCTGTGACATTGACCACAAGTCGTGGGAGTCAGCTTGCCAGAGCTGGTGGACAGTCATAAATGCAGGGCTAGAGTGGTGAGTCGAAGAGACTTAGTAGTTGGCAGGAAAAAACAAGCACAAGGAGAGCCAACTAACAGTCCTGGCAACCAATTTTATCTGCAGCACCTGTGGAAGTCTCACTAGAATTGGCCTTTTTAGCCACTCCAGGTGCTACTTCACAAACCATTGCGCACCTCTAGGTGCTTACCCCCTCTTCAGACAAGGTGGCCAGAGAGGAATTGCACTATTAAGGAGTCAATTACTGCAGTAAGGAGGGAGGATATCTTAGGCTCTTCAAATGAGGCCATAATGGGTGGAACTTAAACAAAAAGGGGGCAATCACTTGGCTGGGAGTGTACTACAGGCCTCCAGTCAGGCAGAGATGCCAATATGTAGGCAAATCTGAGGTGTAATGGGGAATTTCAACTTCCCCAATATCAACTGGGATAGTCTTGGTGTAAAAGGCTTAAAGGGGGCAGAATTCTTAATGCATACAGGAGAGCTTTTTGAGCCAGCACATAGACTGCCCTACAAGAGAAGGGGCAGTACTGGGCCTAATCCTAGGGACTGAAGCTGGACAAGTGGGAGAGCATTTTGGGGATAGTGACCCTAACTGTAAGATTTAAGGTAGTTATGGAAAAGGATGAAGATGGACCAAATTAAAGGTACAAATTGGGGGGGGGGGGGGGTGTGAAGGCAGATTTCAATATGATAAAACAGGATCTGGCCAGAGTGGACTAGGAGCAGCTACTTGTAGGAAAGTCTACATCAGACCAGTGGGAGTCAAAGAGGAAATTGAGGGTTCAGAGCCAACATCTTTCTGTTAAGGTGAAGGGTAGGACCAACCAGTCCAGGCAACCCTAGATTTCGAGGGATATATCCAATTGGATCAGGAAAAAAGGAGGCTTCTGGTAGATTTGGAGTGTTGAAAACAGCAGAGGCATTAAAGAGTATAAAAGTGTAGGGGGGTTACTAAAAGTTATTAGAGGGGCCATGAAAAAATACTGGGCAAGATGAAGGAAAATCCTATGGTATTTTATAAGTATATTAAGGGTAAGAAGATAACCAGGGAAAGAGTAGGGCCTATTAGGGAGCAAAGTGGCAATCTGTATGTGGAGCTAGAAGACATGGGTGAGGTTTTAAATGATTACTTTGCATCTCCTTTCACTATGGGAAAGGACAATGCAAGTGTAGAGATCAGGGAGGGGGATTGATATACTTGAACATATTAACATTGAAAGGGAGGAAGCATTAGCTGTTTTAGCAGGCTTAAAAGTGGATAAATCCCCAGGCCCAGATGAGATGTATCCCAGGCAATTGTGAGGCAAGAGAGGAGATAGTAGGGGCTCTGACATAAATTTTCAAATCCTCTATGGCCACCGGAGAGGTACTGGAGGACTGAATGTGGTGCCATTATTCAAGAAGGGTAGCAGGGATAAATTGGTAATTACAGGCCAGTGAGTCTAACATCAGTGGTTGGGAAAATATTGGAAAAAATTGAGGGACAGGATTAATCGTGGATGATCAACATGGCGTGTCAGGGAGAGCTGGTGTCTAACTTGATTGCATTTTTTGAGGTGATTAAATGTGTAGATGAGGGTAAAGCAGTTGATGTAGTCTACATGGACTTCAGTAAGGCTTTTGTTAAGGTGTACATGGGAGATTGTTTAAGAAGGCAAGAGCCCATGGGATCCAGGGCAATTTAGCAAAGTGGATCCAAAATTGGCTTGGTGGCAGGACGCAGAGGATAATGGTTGAGTTGTTTTTGCAAGTAGAAGCCTGTGACCAGTGGTGTACAGCAGGGGTCAGTGCTGGGACCCTTGCTGTTTGTAGTGTACATTAATGATTTGGACATTAATATAGGAGGTATGTTTGCAGATGGCACCAAAATTGATCTTGTAAATAGTGAGGAGGGAAGCCTTAAATTACAAGATGATCTAGATAGGCTGGTAAGATGGGCAGAGCAGTGACAAATGGAATTTAATCCTGAGAAGTATGAGGTGATGCATTTTGGGAGGACCAACCAGGCAAGGGAATATACAATGGGTGGTAGGATCCTAGGAAGTACAGAAGGTCAGAAGGATCTCTTGTCCACAGATCACTGAAGGCAGTAGCACAGGTAGATAAGGTGGTTAGGAAGGCATATGGGATACTTGCCGTTATCAGCCGAGGCATAGAATATAAGAGTAGGGAGGTTATGATGGAGTTGTATAAAATGCTAGTTGAGCCACAGCTGGAGTACTGTGTACAGTTCTGGGCACCACATTATAGGAAGGATGTGATTGCACTGGAGAGGGTGCAGAGGAGATTCACCAGGATGTTGCCTGGGCTGGAGCATTTCAGCTATGAAGTGACTGAAGGCTAGGGTTGTTTTCCTTGGAGCAGAGAAGGCTGAGGGGGGGGGGGGGAACCTGGATTGAGGTATACAAAATTGAGGGGCATTGATAAGTTAGATAGGAAGAGGCTTTTCCTTCCTTGGTGGAGGGGTCAATAACCAGAGGGCATAGATTTAAGGTAAAGGGTAGGCAGTTTAGAGGGGATTTGAGGAAAAACTTTCCAACCCAGAGGGTAGTTGGACTCCAGAATGCACTGCCTGAAGCAGTGGTAGAGGCAGGAACTATCACAACATTTAAGTATTTAGATGAGTACTTGAAACACCACAGCATACAAGGCTGCAGGCCAAGTGCTGGAAAATAGGATTGGAATAGTTAGATGCTTGATGGCTGGCACAGACACAATTGGCTGAAGGGCCTGCTTGTGCTGTATAACTCCAAGTTGCCTGGAAAAGAGGAAAAAAATAACTTGTTCTTTGCTCTTGTAGTTAATGACTCATCGTGTGTTCACTGTCGCCCGCTAACTAGAGAAGGGAAACAAAGGCCCTACGGAGAAGACTTCATGACTTTTCTCCCCATGTTTCTGTCTGATAACCCAAGTCCAAAATGTGGCAAAGGGTAATGAACTATAATTTTCTATTTAATATAAAGTTTAAATTTTAGATTTATTTAATAGTGATGCTTGAGCAAGGCCAGTGACTTATCGTGCCCTTCCATTAATTGTATTCCAAGTCATTTGGAAAGGTTACTTCTGAAAGTACAAAATTTGTGAAAACTGATCACTGGTTTTGCTGAACTTTCTGGCCCATGGTCACTGGCTTTTACAAATGTTGGAGGCATAGGTGCTGTTGCCTTTGAATCCATTCATGTTTGAAGAAACTCTTGTACTGGAGATGTCCAATTGACTTGCAGGTTCTGCTATTGAGCTGAATTTCACCTATATAATTTATACCCAAAGTGTCTTGCCACAGCTACAAGAAGCATGAGGACTGGCTTGAGAAAACTGCTCTGCCAACTGGCAGGTTTAATATGGCACTACTTGCTGTCTGACCAAGCAAAAGTATTCCCAAATGGTTGCATCCTGTAGTCAGCTGGCAGCTAATTAGTTCAAATTTCAAATTCAGTGGGTTTACCCATTTCTCAGAACTGAGTATTTGTTTAAATATTTCATGGGATGAGTGTTGCCCAAGTATAAACGATTGCAGAGGAGTTTGAAAATTTTGTTCCATGTGTTTGGTACAATTTTTTTTAAGGGAATGCTGCAGTTCTTTCCAATTTTGTATTTGCCAAAATTTGACATTACTTTCTGCTTCCCAACTAGTTTTCTACTGATGGGAATGTCTTTGAGCAGTACCTTTTGGGTTAGAGGTGGTGGGAAGGAAAGTAAAGGGATTGAGGACACATGAGTTGGGAAGGATAACCACAACATGGCTGGCTGCTGGTCAGTTATTTCTATAATTTGTTTTCTGGGATGTTTTATTAGCTCTTCAGGGTGTCTTCAAATATAAACCTTTTTCTGCATGTGATTTGGCAAGAGAATTTTTTTGCAAATATACTTGGACTTTTTTTTTTCCCCCCTTCTCTTTAATTATAACAGAAGTGCACAATCCAACAAATATCAAACTGATCTCACTACCTTGCTGTTTCATAATTTGCATTTAGAATTAGGACATTACGGCACAGTACAGGCCCTTCGGCCCTTGATGTTGCGCTGACCTGTGAAACCATCTGACCTACACTATTCCATTTTCATCCATATGTCTATCCAATGACCACTTAAATGCCCTTAAAGTTGGCGAATCTACTACTGCTGCAGGCATGCCCCTACTACTGAGTAAAGAAACTACCTCTGACATCTGTCCTATATCTATCACCCCTCAACTTAAAGCTATGTCCCCTCGTGTTTGCCATCACCATCCGAGGAAAAAGACTCTCACTATCCACCCTATCTAACCCTCTGATTATCTTATATGTCTCTATTAAGTCACCTCTCCTCCTCCTCCTCTCCAACGAAAACAACCTCAAGTCCCTCAGCCTTTCCTCGTAAGACCTTCCCTCCATACCAGGCAACATCCTAGTAAATCTCCTCTACACCCTTTCCATAGCTTCCACATCCTTCCTATAATGCAGTGACCAGAACTGCACGCAATACTCCAGGTGCGGTCTCACCAGAGTTTTGTACAGCTGCAGCATGACCTCATGGCTCCAAAACTCTATTTTTCCCCCTACTAATAAAAGCTAACACACCATATGCCTTCTTAACAGCCCTATTAACCTGGGTAGCAACCTTTCAGGGATTTATGTACCTGGACACCAAGATCTCTCTGCTCATCTACACTACCAAGAATCTTCCCATTAGCCCAGTACTCTGCATTCCTGTTACTCCTTCCAAAGTGAATCACCTCACACTTTTCTGCATTAAACTCCATTTGCCATCTCTCAGCCCAGCTCTGCAGCCTATATGTCCCTCTGTACCCTACAACATCCTTTGGCACTATCCACAACTCCACCGACCTTAGTGTCATCCGCAAATTTACTAACCCACCCTTCTACACCCTCTTCCAGGTCATTTATAAAAATGACAAACAGCAGTGGCCCCAAAACAGATGCTTGCGGTACACCACTAGTAACTAAACTCCAGGATGAACATTTGCCATCAACCACCACCCTCTGTCTTCTTTCAGCTAGCCAATTTCTGATCCAAAGCTCTAAATCACCTTCAACCCCATACTTCCGTATTTTCTGCAATAGCCTACTGTGGGGAACCTTATCAAACGCCTTACTGAAATCCATATACACCACATCCACTGCTTTCCCCTCATCCACCTGTTGGGTCACCTTCTCAAAACTCAATAAGGTTTGTGAGGCACGACCTACCTGTCACAAAACCATGCTGACTATCTCTAATGAATTTATTCTTTTCAAGATGATTATAAATCCTGTCTCTTATAACCTTTTTCCAACATTTTACCCACAACCGAAGTAAGGCTCACAGGTCTATAATTACCAGGGCTGTCTCTACTCCCCTTCTTGAACAAGGGGACAACATTTGCTATCCTCCAGTCTTCTGGCACTATTTCTGTTGACAATGACGACATAAAAATCAAGGACACAGGCTCTGCAATCTCTTCCCTGGCTTCCCAGAGAATCCTAGGATAAATCCCATCTGGCCCAGGGGACTTATCTATTTTCACACTTCGCAAAATTGCTAACACCTCCTCCTTGAGAACCTCAATCCCATCTAGCCTAGTAGTCTGAATCTCCGTATTCTCCTCAACAACATTTTCTTTCTCTACTGTAAATACTGATGAAAAATATTCATTTAACGCTTCCCCTATCTCCTCTGAATTTAATGAAGTGATACTTCAACTTGCTTTCTCCCAACCCTTGCCATTCCTGTGGCAAAAGCATTCAATGTTTTAATGCTTGTGCTTGAAACATGTCATATAAATGAACTTTTATTAGCTCCAGAATATCCTTGCCCATTAAGTACATTTTGCAGCATAGTCCCTGTTGTAGGAACCTCTTCCTCATTAAATTCACTCATCACTGAATACTTTCCCTTACAACTGGCTCCTGTGATCCAAAAAAGGAATTGAAACATGACTCCTTTGAAGGAATTTACACTTTCCTCCTGTTGCTGTATTTTAATGACAGACTAATTGTAGCTAACTTTCTATTTCCTCTAGAGGCCATGCAGCATATGCATCTGCAGTGAACTTGCTTGATAACAGTACAGCTGTGGGAGCCACTTATTTCATGACTTTTCACACAGTACTGAAAACATCTGCTGACTTCATTGCTGCTGCCAAGAAGGCACGCATTCTAGCAGAAAACATAACTGAATCCATGGGCATTTCTCTCAAAGGCTATCGTGTCTTTCCATACAGGTAACTATTCCCTCTGATTTCTGCTATAATTTTCTACATTCATGGGATGTGGGCATCACAAGCTAGGCAGTTTGGAGGGGAACTTTCAAACGGTGGTCCCATGCATTTGCTACCCATGTCCTTCTAGGTGGGCAAGGTCACTGATTTGGAAGGTGCTGTCTAAGGAGCCTTGGTGTGTTGCTGCAGTGCATCTTGTAGATGGTACACTGCTGCCACTGAAGGGAGTGAATGGCACCCCATCTACAAACAATCAAGCGGGCTGCTTTGTCCTGGATGGTGTTGAGCTTCTTGAGTGTTGTTGGACCTGCACCCATCCAGGCAAGTGGAGAGTATTCCATCACACTCCTGACTTGTGCCTTGTAGATGGTGGACAGGCTTTGGGGAGTCAGGAGGTGATTTACTTGCCTCAGGATTCCTAGCCTCTGACCTGCTCTTGTAGCCACAGTATTTATATGGCTGACCAGAAACTGAACTGGAGCAATCATCCCCTCAGGATGTTAGTGGGGGAGGGGGGAGGATTGTAATGCCATTGAATGTAATGAGATGGTGGTTGCCTGGCACTTATTAGCCCAAGCTTGGATATTGTCTAGGTCTTGCAGAACTTCTACACTGACTGCTTCAGTATCTGAGGAGTATGAATGATGCTGAACATTGCCTAATCATCAGTGACCATCTCCAGTTCTAACCTTCTGACTGAAGGAAGGTCATTGACAAAGCAGCTGAAGATAGTTGGGCCTAGGACACTACCCTGACTAATTCATGCAGCAATGTTTTAGAGCTGATATGGCTGACCTCCAGCAACCACAACTGTCTTCCTTTGCACTAGGTACAACTCTGACCAGCAGTGTTTTCCCCTTGATTCCTATTGACTCATTTTGCTAGGGCTCCTTGATGACATCGAGGCAGCATTTGACAGAGTATGCGAAGTGCAGTCACTCCCTTCACCTCAAGTTCTGCTTTCTTGGAACCTTGATCACCTTTCTTTAAGAAAAATAATAGAGCATTAGTGCTCTGTATTAGATGGCAAGGAGGATAGCTGTAAGCTACAGGAAGATATTGATGGTCTGGCCAGATGAACAGAGAAGTGGCAAATGGAATTCAACCCAGAGCAGTGAGGTGACTCATTTGGGGAAGTCAAAAAATACACTAATGGGAGAATACTGAAGTGAGGGACCTTTGGCATGAATGTCCACAGATACCTGAAGGTAGCAGGACAGGTGGATAAGATTAAGAAGGCACATGGAATAATTATTTTATTAGCAGAGGTATAAATATAAAAGCAGGGAGGTTATGCTGGAACCCTAACTCATTTAGTTAAGCCACAACTTCAGTACTGTGCAGTTCTGGTCACCTCATTACAGAAAGGATGTAATTGCACAAGAGAGGATTTACAAGGATGTTTTTTGGGAACTGGGAAAATGCAGCTATGAGGAAAAATTGGATAGGCTGGGGTTGTTCTTTGAACAGAGAAGGCTGAGGGGAGATCTAATTGAAACTTACAAAATTGAGGTCTGGATAGAGTGGAAGTGAAGAGCCTATTTACCTTTAAAGGTCAGTGACTAGGGGCATAGATTTACAGTAATGGAAAAATTAGAGGGGAGATGAGAAACTTTTTTTCCCCACCCAGATGGTGGTTGGGGGGGGGGGTCTGGAACTTACTGCCTGAAAGGGTAATTGAGGCAGAAGCCCTCCGCCCATTCAAAAGGTGCTGTAATCTGCAGGGCTACATTCCAAATGCTGGAAGGTGGTATTAGAATGGGTGGATTTTTCAGCCAGCACATGATTGGTCAATAGAATTATTGAAGTTTTTTCAACAACCAGACCAGTACTGAAGACTGGTCTGTCTTCCATTTTTAATTACTGGGATCTTCTAACTTACACCACTTCCCTGTTGGAAAGGAATCAAACTGAAAATAGAGGGGAGAGTTGGTGGCAAGCCACAAGCAGCTTGTGATCAGAACAAGTGTTCATCTAATCTGCATCTTTGTGGAAACAGTAGAAGAGACAGTGAGCTGTGAATGTACCCCAACTAGCTTTGGGAGCTGGGCTTGATGAATGTTAAGTGGTGGGGGGAAGGAATTGAGCAGATTACATCAAGGAGAAAAATGTGGGTAGCTGGATGAAGGAGGAGGATTATGTGCAGCATAGACCAGTTGGGCTAAATGTTGCTGTACTATTCCATGTAATTTCCCAAGGGTTCCACTCCCTTGCTATTTTCACACCCTTTAGATCAATACTTCTGTGCACTATTTATCTAACAGATCACAATACCCCACTTTGTTATACTAATTGCATAATATCCACCTTTTTTTAAAATTCAATTGAAAGGGTCAAAATCCTGGAAAACACTCTTAACAGCACTGTCGGTGTAACTACTCCACATTAACTGTAGTGGTTCAAGAAGGCAGCTCACCACCACCTTCTCCAGGGCAGTTAGGGATGGGTAATAAATGCTGGCCTAGCCAGCAATGCCCACATCCCATGAATTAATCTTTTTTAAAATCTGGAATGTTGACTTGTCATTCAGCAGTATTGTCCTGAAACTTCAACCAAGCTTACTTGCATCTTTTAATTTCAACTCTAAGCTTTAGCAAATGACATAGTAATGGGGGAGATGGTGGTAATCCAGAGGCCCAGACCAATGCCTTGGGGACACTAGTTCAAATTCTACCATGGCAGCTGGTGGAATTTTAAATTATTTTAAAGTTCACAAATTAAATCTAATTGAAAGCTAGTCTCAACTTCACAGCAGTATTACTATCAATTGTTGTAAAAACCCATCTGGTTCATAACATCCTTTAGGGAAGGAAATCTGCTGTCCTTACCTGGTGTGGCCTACATGTGACTCCAGACCCACAGCAATGTGGTTGATTCTTACATGCCCTCTGAAATGGCCTAGCAAGCCACTCAGTTGTCAAGAGCAGTTGGGGATAGGCAACAAATTCTGGCCTTGTCAGGCCCACATCCCCACGAAAAATGTTGGATGATTTTTTAAAGTAATTTGTTCTGTTTACAGTGTATTTTATGTATATTATGAACAATATTTCACCATTGTGAATGACACAATTTTCAACATCTGCATGTCACTGGGAGCTGTGTTTATTGTGACTACAATCCTGCTGGGCTGTGAAGTCTGGTCTGCTGTGATCATGTGCATCACTATTTCTATGATCATCACAAACATGTTTGGAGTTATGTGGCTGTGGAACATCAGCCTAAATGCAATCTCACTAGTAAACCTGGTTATGGTAAGTAGATTTTCACTTACAATCTGCTCTAGATAGGTTTATTGTTCTGATGCTGCTGACTGACTGATTTTGGCCAGATGCAGTGGGCCAAGTGGCCTCTTTTTTTTTCCTGTGCCTTTAAACTTTCTATGATAGAATTGTCCAAATGAAGCAATTTTTATAGCTTCCAATACAATTGAAGCTCTTAACTCATTTCTAATATCTGACAGCTGCATGGCACTGAAAAGATACCCATTTACAATAATCCTTAAGCACTTCCTGGATTGTTTGTTCATGCTTAACTGGTCTTTTTTTCTAATCTATTTTAAAATAGAACTAGTGATCCTGTAGGAGTATAGAATGTAGGGTTCTGTATCTTGTACTCACCCAATGCTGCTTTGTCTTGATTTTGATCAATCATGGCTGAGTGGGACTGAGGCTGAATTTATTATATTGCTGTATTCATCTTGGAAGCACTTGGTAAATATGGGCAAGTATAGGTTTGATGCCCTCACTCCTTCAGTTTTTCCTCGTGCTTTGATTTTTCTTGACCGTTAAATTTTTTTTAAAAAAGAGGTTCTTTCAACCAGCTGTCTTCATCTCCATACCCCATTTTCTAATAACTCAACAGTTCCTGGTACTTTGCAGATTAAAAGCTGTATTAACTGGCCAGTCACTTGGCTTCCATGCTCTCTCCATTTTCCTCATTAATACAGGGGGTGAAGTACTGGGCCAAAACTTTGGGGAATGGAAAATTTGAGTTTCTCCAGTACAAAGCATTCATCTACTAGAAGTACTGCAATGAAACTGATTTTTAGTTGAAGTAATGGCTTGTCTTGCAATGTGGGACAATAGAATGGATAGTGATTGACATTAATTGACCTTCTGTATTTCCTTGTAGTGTTGTGGTATTTCAGTTGAGTTCTGTAGCCATATAGTTCGAGCATTTTCTGTCAGTATGAAGAAAACCAGAGTGCAGCGTGCAGAAGAAGCACTAGCAAATATGGGTAGTTCGGTAAGTAATGTGGTATCAAACATCACTCCATCTCCCCAGGATCTGATTTTTAACTTAATCTAGATAGCTGAATTTTTTATAACTTCCCCCATCTGACGGGAACAAAATTTGTCTTCAAAATCTTGCAAATGTACTTCATTTTTCTCATCTACTTTAAACATCTGGAATTTAGCTTGCTCCACCATAGGAGCCTGACCTTTGACCTCTTTCATGTCAATAGCTAAGTACTGTAGATATTCATGTACATATCAGGAACTGGACTTCACAATTTTCTCTCTCCATCAGGTCTTTAGTGGCATCACACTGACTAAGTTTGGAGGTATTGTAGTCTTGGCATTTGCCAAATCACAGATTTTCCAGATCTTCTACTTCAGGATGTACTTAGCAATTGTGCTTTTGGGAGCTGCTCATGGCTTAATATTCCTTCCAGTATTGCTTAGTTACATAGGTAAGATTGTTAAAATCAGTGCTGATGAAAGCATATTCAATTTTTAGCATAACCATATGGCTGTCATTGATTTGAACTTTGGTTGAACATAGTATTTAAAATAGAGCCATACTTGCACTGATCATGACAAAAACTTGAGCAAATTGAATGAATTAAGTTTATTTATTCAAGATACAGTTGTGCACTCTTTAAAAGGATATACTGGCCTTGGAAGGATTGCAGATTAGGACTAGGTTAAGCTTTTATGGAGAGGCTGCTTATTCTAGGAACTGAACCTAGTTTAAGACACTATGATTTTTGAAGTTTTGGATTTCAAAGAATTAATAGGGTAATTATTTTCAGTCAAGGACAACAATGTGACCTTCAAAATCAAAGGTAGCAAACTTGACCAGATGTGGAACTCCAAGCAGATGCAGGGACTCTGCTTTAAATCTAACTGGGATTTTTTTTGCTAACTGAGCATTGAGATATGGAGCCAAGGTTAGAGGGGATAAATAGCTGATTTATACCCCATGTATGAAACAGCTTTTATCTGAATAACATGGCAATTTGAGAATGGAATCTGGGCTATTACCATCTTACTGTACATTTCCTGACTGCACTTGGCCTGAGAAGGTGGTAAGAGCCCATGGGATCCAGGGCAATTTGGCAAATTGATCCAAAACTGGCTTAGTGGCAGGAGGCAATAGTCAAGGGTTGTTTTTGCAATTGGAAGCCTGTGACCAGTGGCGTACCACAGGATTGGTGCTGGGACCCTTGCTGTTTATAGTCTACATTAATGTAGATGTGAATATAGGAGGTATGATCAGTAACTTGGCAGATGACCTGAAAATTGGTCACAAATAGTGAGGAGGAAAGCCTTGGATTACAGGATGATGGGCTGGTAAGATGGGCATAGCTGTGGCAAATAGAATTTAATCCTGATGTGATGCATTTTGGGAGGACTAACAAGTCAAGGGAATATACAATGGATTGTAGGACCCTAGGAAGTACAGAAGGTCAGAGGGACCTTGGTGTACTTGTCCATAGCTCACTGAAGGCAGCAGCACAAGTAGATAAAGTGGTTAGGAAGGCATATGGGATAATTGCCTTTATTAGCTGAGGCATAGAATATAAGAGCAGGGAGGTTATGATGGAACTGTATAAAACGCTGGATAGACCACAGCTGGAGTACTGTGTACAGGACCACACTATATAGGAAGGATGTGATTGCACTGGAGAGGGTGCAGAGGAGATTCACCAGGATTTTTCCTGGGCTGGAGCATTTCAGCTAAGACTGAAAAGGTTAGGGTTGTTTACCTTGGAGCAGAGAAGGCTGAGGGGGGAAACCTGATTGAGATATACAAAATTGAGGAGATAGGTTAGAAACCTTTTTTTCCCTTAGCAGGTGTTTATAACCAGGGGAATAGATGTAAGGTAAGGGGTAGGAGGTTTAAAGGGGATTTGAGGAAAAATTTTAACCGAGGGTGGTTGGAATCTGAAACACTACCTGAAGGGCTGCTAGAGGCAGGTACCCTCACATTTTAGTATTTAAATGAGCACTTGAAATGCCAGAGTATATAAGGCAACCGGTCAAGTGCTAGAAAATGGGATTAGAATAGATAGGCTTGATGGCTGGCACAGACATGATGGGCTGAAGGTCCGGTTTCTGTGTTGTATCTGACAGACTAGTTTCCACCAAGGCAACTTGCAGGTCAAACTAATGCAGCACTTGCTGTAGCAGCTGAATCAATTATGCTTCAGCCTTGAAGACTGCTTCATGTGCAGACATGCAAGATTGAGGGAATAACTTTATAAAAATACTCAATTGGAGCCTTTTCCTGAAGTATAGATTCCATGGCATTTTTACTTTATACTTTTAAGAGCTTAAGGTTACATTAGAACATTTTATTTACTAAATTCTTAATTGCTAACTACTTCTAAATTTTGTTTAGGCCCAACTGTAAACAAAGGAAAAGTTATTGCACTGCACAACTACTACAAGGGCACTGAACGGGAGCGATTGCTGAAATAAACCAACATTGACACACAACTTCAGCGCCAAGGACTGAATATTGACATCAGACAGATCCTAATGAAATTCTCAAAGGATTTTGAACTCTTTGCAGTTTAATGCAGAAATCTCTTGGTACTTTGAACTCAGGAAATGGCTAGCTTGCTACAACACAAACTATTTAAGGTTCCAACTGTTTCTAATTTTATTGTATTAGTAATATTAACTAGCAGTTCATTAGAAGTGGATTTGTAAAACAATACAAGTTTTCTCTTTCCAGTTGAATAGTTGAAAAATGACACTGGGAAGTGACACTAATGCATATTTTTAATACGTGCCAAAATTGTGTACATTTTGTCTTTTTTATAATGCACATTAATAAAGTTTCTAGACATTCAATAATTGATTCATAAAGCCATAGGTGTCAGAAGTGCTTGTTCGCCAAAAATACTTTTGAAATGGGTGATATGCTCTTCACAGTGCTCTCCTAGAATTAAAACAATTCACATTAATGGTGCTTGGGTCCAATGCATTTCCATTAGGGATTAACAAACAAATGTGGGTGTTCCATTTTTAAACTTATTTAGAGGGACAGCAGAATGATTTAAAGTAACTTTCTTTTGCTAGTGCTGCACAATTTCCTTTCTATCCAGTGAAATGTCTTTTTTTTTTTTGAAGCCTGGATTTTTATAAATGCCCTACTGATGCATAAAAGTTAAAGCAAAAGGACATTCTTGCAACTCAAGCTAGCTTAAAACTGATGCATAGCAATACTTCTAACTTAAACTAAAGCCTTTTAATCTAAACTAACTGGCTTTTATCTTTGTGGCGGGAGAGGAGAAAAAGCCATAGCAGTTAGCTAATACAAACAGACTGCAGGAACTAAAACATTTAAATCAACTTTAGCTTTTTCACAATATGGAAAAATATTTAAACTTGCTTTTATACCTCAGGATAGCACATTAGGATATGAAGCTGTGTAGTCACTTAATCTTACATGTGGCAGCCAAACAGCACAAAGTAAGCTCCCAGAAAGATCAAAACATCTGATTCACCAGCTCATGGAAGAACACCTGTTCTTCAAATAGTGTCCTAGATCATCTGCACCCAGCTGAAAGGGCAAATGGGACCTTTTTTTTAATATGGATTCAAAACCAGGAACAGTAGAACTTGACTGACTAGTATTTAAATACATTAAGTTTATAATTTTGTAATGTGAATAACTTCATTGCTATTTAATAAAGCACTCTGGAAAAACTTTTTTTGAATTATTGGGGTGAGTGGTTACCCTACCAGTTATAGATGAGATATTACAGAATCCAACAATGAGACTGCCTATGCTCCCTACTGCCATGTCTTCAAATCACTTTGGGTTAGTACGCACCTGGTGTGAAGTGTGAACTTCCTCTTAACCTCTGATTCCTTTGTTCAAAAAACTTGAAGGTGGTGTAGAATAGCATTGCATCTCCAGTCTGCCTTGCTACATCCAAGAATTTGCGTGCTGATATGTTGTCATGGCTGCCAATACTGCGAACAAACCGCAATGCACCTAGAACCTGGTGTTTTGATAGTAAAACTTCCACAATCTCATCATTGGCTGTGGAGAGTCGCTGCAACAGTGAAATTGGACATGTTTAAGATGGGGGGGAAAAAATGACTTCCAAAAAGTTCTCAGAGTAGAACACTGATTTGACTAACAAATTCTGCATTCCAAGTTGGTCACTGTCCATCTTCACTCCAATATTTAGTGCATTGTTGGAGCTCTTCCCATGTATGAACAACCTGCTGGCAGACTGGCCCTACAAACCTTTCATTGGCCTATTGTCCCTGAAGCCATAGCTGAAATTTTGCAAGCAGTTTAATCAATGAATTGCATTCTCAGGCAGTCACTGGTAAGGCCAGCATTTATTGTCCCTCCCTAATGGCAACAGAGAAAGTGGTGATGAGCTGCCTCTTGAACTGCTGCAGGCCTCTGGGGTATAGATATACCTACAGCGCTGTTAGGGCATTCCAGAATTTTGACCAATACTGAAGAAACTGATAGTTCCAAGTCAATGTTTGGCTTGGAGGGAAACTTGCAGGTGGTAGTCCCATGCATCTGCTGCCCTTGTCCTCCTAGATGGTAAAGGTCACTGATTTGGAAGATGCTGTCAAAGGTGCCTTGGTGAGTTGCTGCAGTGCATCTTGTAGACAGTACACTGCTAACACTCAGTTGATGATGGATGCCAATCAAGTGGGCTGCTTTGTCCTGGATGGTGTCAAGCTTCTTGAATATTGTTGGAGCTGCACCCATCCAGGCAAGTGGAGAGTATTCCATCACACTGGCTTGTAGGTGGTGGATAGGTATTGGGGCAGCAAGTGAGTTAGTCACCTCTGACCTCTTGTCACCATAGTATGTATAACCTGGTTCAGTTTCTGATCAATGGTAACCCCTCAGGATGTTAGTGGGGAATTCAGTGATGGTAATGCCATTGAACATTAAGGGGAGATGGTTATTGCCTGGCACATATGTCTGGAATTATATGTAGGCAGACCAGGTAAGGATGGCAGATTTTCTTCCCTAAGGGCTATTAGTGAACTAGATGGGTTTTTACAACAAAGTTTCATGGTCACCATTAGCCTAGGCATCTAGTTTAGTTCAGTGACATGACCACAATGTCACTGCCTCTCCAGTTGAGGTTTCTGGGTCATGGAGATTCAACAATGGTAATACCTTTAGACATCAAGGGGGAAAAGGTTGGATTCTGTGATGGTCATCACATAGCAAAATTACTTGCCACTTATCAGCTCAAGCCTGAGAATTGGCCAGGGCTTGCTGCAAATGAGCACAGGCTACTTTAGTAGCATTTACAAATCCTGAGATACTGAACACAATCAGTGAACATCCCTCCATGAACTGCCTTCCCACCGCCCCCTTCTGACCACCTGTTGGAGGGAAGTCATTGATGAAGCAGCTGAAGATGGTTGGGCTTAAGACACGACCTGTAGAACTCCTGCTGCAGTGTCCTGAGACTGAGATGTTTGGCCTCCGACAGCCATCTTCCTTTGTACCAGGTATAATTCTAGCCAGTAGAGTATTTCTCCCCCCGCAAATTAACTGATTTCAATTACAACTCCTCAATGCCTAGACATGAGCATGCCAGGAAACTACAACAAAATTTATGTGGGCATTGATGGTATAGGTTTCAAACCCCACCAGAGTCAGTTAAAGAAATTAATAGAACATGCATCTACATAATCTAAAGTGGAAATGCTGGTATAAGTGAGCATATTTGGAATCTTTGTGTTGAATTCTCATTTTGCCTGAAGGGGTGTTTTGGGGGTGGGGGATTCCTTTTTTTCAGTTCAGTGGGCGGCACAGTGGTTAGCAACGCAGCCTCACAGTTCCAGCGACCCGGGTTCAATTCTGGGTCCTACCTGTGTGGAGTTTGCAAGTTCTCCCTGTGTCTGCGTGGGTTTCCTCCCACATGCCAAAGACTTGCAGGTTGATAGGTTAATTGGCCATTAGCAATTGCCCCTAGTATAGGTAGGTGGCAGGAAAATATAGGGACAGGTGGGGATGTGGTAAGAATATGGAATTAGTGTAGGATTAGTATAAATGGGTGGTTGATGGTCGGCACAGACTCGGTGGGCCAAAGGGCCTGTTTCAGTGCTGTATCTCCAAAAAAAAAACAAAGAACAGGACAGCACAAGAACAGGCCATTCGGCCCTCCAAGCCTGCACCGATCTTGATGCCTGCCGAAACTAAAACCTTCTGCACGTCCGGGGTCCGTATCCCTCAATTCCCATCCTATTCATGTATTTGTCAAGATGCCTCTTAAACGTCGCTATCGTACCTGCTTCCACCACCTCCCGTGGCAACAAGTTCCAGGCACTCACCACCCTCTGTGCAAAGAACTTGCCTCGCGCATCCTCTCTAAACTTTGCCCCTCGCACCTTAAACCTATGTCCCCTAGTAACTGACTCTTCCACCCTGGGAAAAAGCTTCTGACTATCCACTCTGTCCATGCCGCTCATAACTTTGTAAACCTCTATCATGTCGCCCCTCCACCTCCGTCGTTCCAGTAAAAACAATCCGAGTTTATCCAACCTCTCATAGCTAATGCCCTCCAGACCAGGCAACATCCTGGTAAACCTCTTCTGTACCCTCTCCAAAGCCTCCACATCCTTCTGGTAGTGTGGAGACCAGAATTGCACGCAATATTCTAAGTGCGGCCTAACTAAAGTTCTGTACAGCTGCAGCATAACTTGCCTATTTTTATACTCTATGCCCCGACCGATGAAGGCAAGCATGCCGTATTCCTTCTTGACTACCTTATCCACCTGCGTTGCCACTTTCAGTGACCTGTGGACCTGTACGCCCAGATCTCTCTGCCTATCAATATTCCTAAGGGATCTGCCATTTACTGTATACCTCCCACCTGCATTAGACCTTCCAAAATGCATTACCTCACATTTGTCCGGATTAAACTCCATCTGCCATTTCTCCGCCCAAGTCTCCAAACGATCTATACCCTGCTGTATCCTCTGACTATCCTCATCACGATCCGCAACTCCACCAACCTTTGTGTCGTCCGCAAACTTACTAATCAGACCAGCTACATTTTCTCCAAATCATTTATAAACAAACAGCAAAGGTCCCAGCACTGATCCCTGCAGAACACCACTAGTCACAGCCCTCCATTCAGAAAAGCACCCTTCCACTGCTACCCTCTGTCTTCTATGACCGAGCCAGTTCTGTATCCATCTTGCCAGCTCCCCTCTGATCCCATGTGACTTCACCTTTTGTATCAGTCTGCCATGAGGAACCTTGTCAAAGGCTTTACTGAAGTCCAAAGATAACATCCACTGCCCTTCCTTCATCAATCATCTTCGTCACTTCCTCAAAAAACTCCATCAAATTAGTAAGACATGACCTCCCCTTCACAAAACCATGCTGCCTCTCGCGAATAAGTCCATTTGTTTCCAAATGGGAGTAAATCCTGTCCCGAAGAATCCTCTCTAATAATTTCCCTACCACTGACGTAAGGCTCACCGGCCTATAATTTCCTGGATTATCCTTGCTACCCTTCATAAACAAAGAAACAACATTGGCTATTCTCCAGTCCTCTGGGACCTCACCTGTAGCCAGTGAGGATGCAAAGATTTCTGTCAAGGCCCCAGCAATTTCTTCCCTTGCCTCCCTCAGTATTCTGGGGTACATCCTGTTATAAGAGACAGGATTTATAATCATCTTGAAAAGAATAAGTTCATTAGCGATAGTCAGCACGGTTTTGTGACGGGTAGGTTGTGCCTCACAAACCTTATTGAGTTTTTTGAGAAGGTGACCAAACAGGTGGATGAGGGGAAAGCAGTGGATGTGGTGTATATGGATTTCAGTAAGGCGTTTGATAAGGTTCCCCATGGTAGGCTATTGCAGAAAATACGGAAGTATGGGGTTGAAGGTGATTTAGAGCTTTAGATCAGAAATTGGCTAGCTAAAAGAAGACAGAGGGTGGTGGTTGATGGCAAATGTTCATCCTGGAGTTTAGTTACTAGTGGTGTACCGCAAGGATCTGTTTTGGGGCCACTGCTGTTTGTCATTTTTATAAATGACCTGGAAGAGGGTGTAGAAGGGTGGGTTAGTAAATTTGCGGATGACACTAAGGTCGGTGGAGTTGTGGATAGTGCCGAAGGATGTTGTAGGGTACAGAGGGACATAGATAGGCTGCAGAGCTGGCAAATGGAGTTTAATGCGGAAAAGTGCGAGGTGATTCACTTTGGAAGGAGTAACAGGAATGCAGAGTACTGGGCTAATGGGAAGATTCTTGGTAGTGTAGATGAACAGAGAGATCTTGGTGTCCAGGTGCATAAATCCCTGAAGGTTGCTACCCAGGTTAATAGGGCTGTTAAGAAGGCATATGGTGTGTTAGCTTTTATTAGTAGGGGGATCGAGTTTCGGAGCCACGATGTCATGCTGCAGCTGTACAAAACTCTGGTGAGACCGCACCTGGAGTACTGCGTGCAGTTCTGGTCACCGCATTATAGGAAGGAAGTGGAAGCTATGGAAAGGGTGCAGAGGAGATTTACTAAGGATGTTGCCTGGTATGGAGGGAAGGTCTTACGAGGAAAGGCTGAGGGACTTGAGGTTGTTTTCGTTGGAGAGAAGGAGGAGGAGAGGTGACTTAATCGAGACATATAAGATAATCAGAGGGTTAGATAGGGTGGATAGTGAGAGTCTTTTTCCTCGGATGGTGATGGCAAACACGAGGGGACATAGCTTTAAGTTGAGGGGTGATAGATATAGGACAGACGTGAGAGGTAGTTTCTTTACTCAGAGAGTAGTAGGGGCGTGGAACGCCCTGCCTGCAACAGTAGTAGACTCGCCAACTTTAAGGGCATTTAAGTGGTCATTGGATAGACATATGGATAAAAATGGAATAGTGTAGGTCAGATGGTTTCACAGGTCGGCACAACATCGAGGACCGAAGGGCCTGTACTGCGCTGTAATGTTCTAATTCTAATCCCATCAGGCCCTGGGGACTTATCTACTTTAATGCTCTGCAAGACACCCAACACCTCCTCCTTTTTGATAATGAGATAACTGAGACTATCAACACTCCCTTCCCTGGACTCATCATCCACCAAGTCCTTCTCCTTGGTGAATACTGATGTAAAATACTCATTTAGTACCTCACCCATTTCCTCTGGCTCCACACATAGATTCCCTTCTCTGTCCTTGAGTGGGCCAACCCTTTCCCTGGTTACCCTCTTGCTCTTTATATACGTATAAAAAGCCTTGGTATTTTCTTTAATCCTGTTTGCCAATGATTTCTCATAATCCCTTTTAGCCCTCCTGACTCCTTGCTTAAGTTCCCTCCTACTGTCTTTATATTCCTCAAGAAATTTGTCTGTTCCTAGCCTTCCGGCCCTGACGAATGCTTCCTTTTTCTTTTTGACGAGGCTCACAATATCCCGCGTTATCCAAGGTTCACGAAACTTGCCAAACTTATCCTTCTTCCTCACAGGAACATGCTGGTCCTGGATTCTAATCAACTGACGTTTGAAAGACTCCCACACGTCAGATGTTGATTTACCCTCAAACAGCCGCCCCCAATCTAAATTCTTCAGTTCCTGCCTAATATTGTTATAATTAGCCTTCCCCCAATTTAGCTCCTTCACCCGAGGACTACTCTTATCCTTATCCACAAGTACCTTAATACTTATGGAATTATGGTCACTGTTCCCGAAATGCACCCCTACTGAAACTTCGACCACCTGGCCGGGCTCATTCCCCAATACCAGGTCCAGTACGGCCCCATCCCTTGTTGGACTATCTACGTATTGTTTCAAGAAGCCCTCCTGGATGCTCCTTACAAATTCTGCCCCATCCAAGCCCCTAGCACTAAGTGAGTCCCAGTCAATATAGGGGAAGTTAAAATCACCCACCACCACAACCCTGTTACCTTCACATCTTTCCAAAATCTGTCTACATATCTGCTCCTCTACCTCCCGCTGGCTGTTGGGAGGCCTGTAGTAAACCCCCAACATCGTGACTGCACCCTTCCTATTCCTGAGCTCCACCCATATTGCCTCGCTGCATGACCCATCCGAGGTGTCCTCCCGCAAGACAGCTGTGATATTCTCCTTAACCAGTAATGCAACTCCCCCACCCCTTTTACATCCCCTTCTATCCCGCCTGAAGCTTCTAAATCCTGGAACATTTAGCTGCCAATCCTGTCCTTCCCTCAACCAGTCTCTGTAATAGCAACATCATAGTTCCAAGTACTAATCCAAGCTCTAAGTTCATCTGCCTTAACTGTTATACTTCTTGCATTGAAACAAATGCACTTCAGACCACCAGTCCCGTTGTTCTCCGCAACATCTCCCTGCCTGCTCTTCCTCTTACTGGCCTTATTTACTAGTTCCTCTTCATTTATTTCACTTGCTGTCCTACTGGTCTGGTTCCCATCCCCCTGCCACACGAGTTTAAACCCTCCCGAATGACGCTAGCAAACCTCGCAGCCAGGATATTTGTGCCCCTCCAGTTTAGATGCAACCCGTCCTTCTTGTACAGGTCCCAACTGTCCCTGAAGAGATCCCAATGGTCCAGATATCTGAAACCCTCCGTTCTACACCAGCTGTTCAGCCACGTGTTTAGCTGCACTATCTTTCTATTTCTAGCCTCACTGGCACGTGGCACAGGGAGTAATCCCGAGATTACAACCCTAGAGGTCCTGTTTTTTAACTTTCTACCTAACTCCCTAAACTCCCCCTGCAGGACCTCATCACTCTTCCTGCCTATATCGTTGGTACCGATGTGTACCACAACCTCTGGCTGTTCACCCTCCCCCTTCAGAATGCCCCCTGTCCGTTCAGAGACATCCTTGACCCTGGCACCTGGAAGGCAACATACCATCCTGGAGTCTCTTTCACGTCCACAGAAGCGCCTATCTGTGCCCCTGACTATAGAGTCCCCTATAACTATTGCTCTTCTGCGCTTTGTCCTTCCCTGCTGAACAGTGCCAGCCGTGGTGCCACTGCTCTGGCTTCTGCTGTTTTCCCCTGATAGGCCATCCCCCCCGACAGTATCCAAAACGGTATACTTGTTAGAGAGGGGGATAGCCACAGGGGATTCCTGCACTGACTGCCTGCCCCTTCTAGCGGTCACCCATCTATCTGCCTGCACCTTGGGTGTAACCACTTCTCAAAAGCTCCTGTCTATGACACTTTCTGTCACCTGCATGCTCCTCAGTGCATCAAGTTGCCGCTCCAACAGATCCATGCGGTCTGTGAGGAGCTGCAACTGGGTACACTTCCTGCAGATGTAGTCGTCCGGAACGCTGGAAGTGTCACGGACTTCCCACATCTCACAGGTGAAGCACTTCACCCCTCTAACTGACATTTCTAGCACTAATTAGTTAATTGATATAAAATAAATACTTATTAAATCCTTACTAATTTGTTATAATTAACTATATGGTCCCTAGTGGTAGATTACTACTATAAATATTAAATGCTAACTAAATACAGTAATCTCCTCCATCTGGTTTCGGTTACTCTACTTATTAATTAGTTAATTAAGGGTTTTAATCAATTTTTACCAATGTTTTATTTTCAAATTCAGTACAAATTCCCTACTAGCCAATCAGGTCACAGCTTTTCTGTGACGTCACTTTTTCAGTTTTTTTTCCCCCACCCGAGGTAACTTACCGCTCTGGAACTCCTCCCTCCGAGTCTGCTCCGAGACTCCCCGAGGTAAGTTTTTTATACATACCGCTCTGGAACTCCTCCCTCCGAGTCTGCTCCGAGACTCCCCGAGGTAAGTTTTTTATACATACCGCTCTGGAACTCCTCCCTCCGAGTCTGCTCCGAGACTCCCCGAGGTAAGTTTTTTATACATACCGCTCTGGAACTCCTCCCTCCGAGTCTGCTCCGAGACTCCCCGAGGTAAGTTTTTTATACATACCGCTCTGGAACTCCTCCCTCCGAGTCTGCTCCGAGACTCCCCGAGTTAAGTTTTTTTATACATACCGCTCTGGTACTCCGCCCTCCGAGTCTGCTCCGAGAATCCCCGAGGTAAATTTTTTATACTTACCGCTCTGGAACTCCGCCCTCCGAGTCTGCAGTGTTCAAAACCTTGGCTCAAAGAGCTTAGTTTGTTTTTGATGCCAGTGATATACACACTCTAGCTGGCCTATGCTGTATAACAAGATGATGAGGTACAATCTCTGCTGAATATAAATCCTAGCCCTAGTTTTAATTCTTTCTGCTGTAATTGCATAGTGAGACAACCACCTCAGGAGCAAAAGTCAGCCCAGTCTGCTATTCGGAGGATTATACCCCATTGCCTCTACTGAGTGTCCCAGAAATATAAAGGAAACAAATCAATTCTTGAAGATGGAATGGGAACTTTGTCCCAAACCTTGGCTGACAAGAGGTCCACTAGTATAGATACATTTAAGGGGAAGCTGGATAAACATGAAGGAGAAAATCAGGATAAGTTGAATAGGGGTAGGATAAGGCTCGTGTGGAACATTAACACTGGCATAGACCAATTTCTGTGCTGTAAATTCAACACCATGCAAGAAGCAGAAAAACTCTAGCTGTGGCAAGTCTATCTGATACAGGTCCTAGGATTCTCTGGTACAGGATATATGCCTGCAGACAGGCAACCCTGCATGTAATGTCCTGACAACATTTTCACATATATGCTCAACACAGGGTACCCCACCTGAGCTCTTGTGGTAAGTCAAAGATGTTGAATGACTAATAGCCAATTTGTTTCTGTTTCAATAGTGTGAAGGTTTTTCATTATTTTCTTCCATTGTCTCCTGAAATGGGCTGACTTGTGCAGGACAAGATGACTGTCCTTCAGTACTTTACACTAGGTCTAAGCTTGCAGTTGCAAAATAGTCATGAGTATTCACATTCCATTGCTTGGCAGGAGAAGAACCAAACACAAACTGCACTGGTCTGACGGTCACATGTGTACTTTGTGTAGAAGTCAGAAAATGATTGCATTCCAGCATTTCCCCTTTTCTCTATCCAGAAGCACTAAATTAAGTTATGACACCAGACCCAGTGCTGTAAGTGAGCAGCTAGCTCTGGAGACTGAGACCAGGGTCACCCTGGTCTGAATTGCTTCACTCAGTAAGTCATTAGGGGAAGCAGGTTTTATGTTTTTGATCCCTCAGCCATAATTCTGCTAATTTCACTTGTGCTGCTAAAATCTTGGTAGTTGTATCAGTGCTGCATTGGTTACATAGCAGCAGCTTGTATTTATACAGCACCATTAGCAGAGTAAAACATCATTTCACAGGAACGATTATGAAACAAAATTTGACAGAGCCCTAAAAGGAGATATTAGGTCAGATGACCAAAAGAGGACTGAAAAGGGAAACATTTGGGGAGTGTGGTTAATTGGATAACTCTTTCAAAGAGCTGGAACAGGCAGGATGGGCTCTTTGCCGTATGATTCTATAATTGGGTAAGTGAACAAAATCCATTTTAAACAAGACAACTTTGCAGACGAACTATTAAGTGGCATTAATTATGTTTGTAAAAACAACTGCATCCCATCTAGGCTTTCTTTTAGTGCCCATTGGGCAACCAAAATCAAGCAAGTAAGTTGATGTCAGAAAGCATTCAGGGATTATTTTACCTGTGAAAGCTTTAGAGACTCGCCAAGTAAAACACCACCATGGCACTTCACACAAGTGAGTTCCTACCTTCAGCATGTCAAGGGATAGCTGATGTGCAGGAGGGTAGGTGCTCTCCAGCGACAGAAGCAGACAGGCCTGGAACATAAAAGCACGTCTAAAAATTGATATGCATGTAGCTCCGAAGTTAAAAATGATTGTCATACAATTTATTAAATGGGGCTGTTCTCACATACCTCCCAAAGGCTGATTTTAGAGTAACACTGCCCTTATAATAAGTCACCCATCAGCCCAGGAGCAGATGGTGTGTGATACAGGGAGGAACAGAAGGGAGAGTGCATCATAAAGAGTACCACCAACAAACAACAAGAACTTGCATTTATATAGGGCCTCTAATGTTTCAAGATACTTCACATATTATCAAACAAAATTTGGCACCAAGCCACATGAGATATCAGGACAGGTGACCAAAAGATTTTAAGGAGCAACTCAGAGGAGGAGAAAGGCGGAGAGGTTGAGGGAGGGAATTCCAGCACTTAGGGCCCTGGCAGCTGAAGGCACGGCCGCCAATGGTGGACCGATGGAAATCAGGGATGTACAAGAGGCCAGAATTGGAGGAGCACAGAGATCTGAGAGGATTGTACAGCTGGGGGAGATTACAGAGATGGGGAGGGGGCGAGGTCTGCATTACAACAGTGACTATGCTTTAACAGTATTTCAATGACTGTAAAGTGCTTTGGGAAGTCCTGAGGCTGTAAAAGACGCTATATAAATGCAAGTCTTTCTTAGTCTTTTATCCTTAGTGTTTAACTTTGACCCCTATGCAATTCTAACTTCTTAAAATGATGGAAGTATTCTTTCCTTTACCTCCAAAATATTTTCAGAGGTATTTGTGCTTACATGTGAAATTATGACTAAAAACAGAAATGCCGGAAATACTCAGCAGGTCTGTCAGCATCTGTGGAGAGAGAAACAGTTAACATTTCAGATTTGAGATCTTCTATCAGAACTGGGAAAAGTTAGAAATATAATAGCTTTTACCTATTTAGAATTTTTAGCGCTAGTGGAAGATAAAGCATTAGTCGAGAGAGTGTTAATGACAAAGTATTGAGCAGCTCTGTCCAGAAGCACATGAAAAATAGGCACATGGTTTAAAAAAAAATAAAATGATAAAAAAGAATTTTAAAAGGTCAGTCATGCTCTGAAATTGTTGAACTCAATGCTGAGTCCACAAGGCTGTAGAGTGCCGAATCAAAAAATGAGGTGCTGTTCCTCGAGCCTATATTAATGTTCACTGGAACACTGCAGCAGGCCAAGGACAGAAATGTGGGTATGAGAGGGGGAGGGTGGGGCGTGTTGAAACAGCAAGCAACCGGAAGCTCGGAGTCATGCTTTCAGACTGAGAGGAGGTGTTCTGCAAAGCAATAGTGTGGTTGGCGGGGCCCTCAAACGTGTCTGACCCATTTCCCGCACTCTGCCCTCACCCCTTCCCCTCCCTCCCAGAACCGCGACAGGGTTCCCCTTGTCCTCACTTTCCACCCCACCAGCCTCCACATCCAAAGTATCATCCTCTGCCATTTCTGCCACCTCCAGCGTGATGGCACCAAACACATCTTCCCCTCCCTTCCCATGTCAGCATTCCGAAAGGATCGTTCCCTCCGCAACACCTTGGTCTACTCCTCCATCACTCCAGACACCTTGTCCCCTTCCCATGCAATCGCAGGAGGTGCAATACCTACCCATTTGCCTCCTCTCTCCTCACCATCCAAAGCCCCAAACACTCCTACCAGGTGAAGCAGCAATTTACTTGTACTTCTTTCAATTTAGTATACTGCATTCGCTGCTAACAATGCGGTCGCTTCTACACTGGGGGAGACCAAACGCAGATTGCCTCCGCTCAGTCCGAAAGCATTACCCCCCAGCTTCTGGTTGCTTGCCATTTCAACACACTCCCCTGTTCTCACGCCCACATTTCTGTCCTTGGCCTGCTGGAATGTTCCAGTGAACGTCAACGCAAGCTTAAGGAGCAGCACCTCATCTTTTGATTAGACACTTGTTATGATCCTGTCGTTTTTTTTCCCCGGGATATAGCCATTCGGAAACTGCGATTCATAGGGGACATTCTCATTGCCTTGGATACAGCCACTCGGACTGAACGTCGAGAGATACATTTGTTATAACTTAATTTTGAACTGGCTTTTAGTGCAAATAGCTTGTTCTAACAGGAGAACAGACAGACAGCTGTGTGTTAGCACCTGAAAGGACAGCTCTCAGATTTTTTAACTGAAGGAAGAGAATTTAGTCTATTTATTATTCTCTCTCAAAATTCTAAAAAGTCAAGCCAAAACAGAGATCTCTGATAATTTAAACTGAAAGAAGGTAAGTTAGACTGTGCCAATCATTTATCCCTCAAAAAATTCTAAAGCCAAATTGATTCAGTAAAAAAGCGTTTGCATGTGGTTAACTGTAGAAATTCATCGCCGGAGAAGAAAATCATCACTTACTGTTGAATTAGACTATGGACTGTTCTACTGTTGAGGAACCTTATTTTCCCCATTGAACGGCTGTGAGGACTTCAAGCAACCTTGGACAGTTTCACATCTGGCAGGAGTGTAAATTTGCATGGACTCCAATTTATTCTATTTTAAATGTTGTTTATATCTTCGTAGTGTTTAATGAGGAAAACTAAATTCTTAAACAATTAATGTGTTTTAATTTAAAGACACCTAGTTTGGTTAGCCTCATTCAGGGGTTAATAGATGGTACAATTTGGCTGGGTCTTTCTTTAATTTGGAAAGTTTAAAAATGATATGTTCAGCAATCTGTAGAGGGATGGGATTGAATTAACAGTGCGTTTCTCCCACCACAATCAGAATCGGATATTTTGATTGGGGGCTTTGACTGGAGTGGTCAGTTGTAACACACTCTACAGCCTTGTAGACTCAACATTGAGTTCAACAATTTCAGAACATGACTGGCCTTTTTAAAAAATATTTAAAATTTTTAAAAAAAATTTTTACCTATTTTTTCATGTGCTTTTGGACAGAGCTTCTCATTACTCTGCCATTAACACACTCTGTGGACTAATGCTTTGTCCTTCACAACTAGCAATAACACTCTCTTTGCCTTTGTTCCATGACATCTTTGTTACATAATCTCTCTTGTCCTTTGCCCTATCACACACCTTTCCTTTTGTTCTCTTCCCCACCAAACACCTTTCCTTTTGTTCTCTTTCCCACCAAACCACAACACCCCCCTCCTCCCCTTCACATGCTTAAAACCTAGTTCTTTTCGAAGCTTTGCCAGTTCTGATGAAAGGTCACAGACCTGAAATGTTAACTCTGCTTCTCTCTCCACAAATGCTGCCTGACCTACTGAGTATTTCCACCACTTTGTTTTTATTTCAGATTTCCAGCATCTGCAGTATTTTGCTTTTATATTATAGATTTTTAGCATTAAAATGATAAATTAAAATGAATTAAAATTAATTCTTCACCTTGCTCCCACTCTGATCTCTCTGTCCTTAGCCTGCTGCTGTGTTCCAATGAAGCTTAATGCAAGCTCGAGGAACAGCACCTCATCTTTTGACTGGGCACTTTACAGCCTTTGGAACTCAACACTGAGTACAACAATTTTAGATTATAACCTCTGTCCCCACTGTGTTTCTTTTTTTTTTTTGGTTTGATTTTTTCCCTCTCTGGTTTCTCTTATTTCCTTTTCTTTCAGATGGCAGCCATTCAGGATCCTGCCATTTACATCTCCTCTAGACACATCTTTGTTTCTTTACTTGTCACAATACCACTCCCTTTGGACTTGTGCTGTGAAACCTTTTAGCCTTTATCCTGCCCTCCAATCTATCACAGACCTTCCTTTTTGTTCCTTTTCCAATCATCACCGCCTCCCCCCACCCCCAACCCTTTCACTTGCTCTAAACTGATTACATTTCTAACTTCCCAGTTCCAGTAAAAGGTCACAGATCTGAAAAGTTAACGGTTTTTCTCTCCACAGATACTGCCAGACCAGCATTTTGTTTTTATTTTAGATTTCCAGCATCCACAGTACTTTGCTTTTATATAAAAAATATGAAATACATGTGGTTCACTCAGTTAAAGGTCAATTCAACAGTCAGGTGAATTCTTCAGAAAATTTTGTGTCTCACCAATGGTTTGGAGTCACTGAGCACATGGTACTGTAGAAACTGATGAAGCATGTAGAACAGGCTGTGCTGGACAAGAGTTTTTATAACCAATTCATACAGGTAATGCTGTAATAAAATACAATGTTTTAAAGAATGCAAAGAACCAAAGTACACAAATGTCAATATTTTTGAGTGAAGTGAAGGAGACTGATTACCTGGACCGTGAGCTGGTACTGATTGAGAGACCGGATGTATTCCATCAATACTGCACTAACAAACTTGTGGGGAAGGTCCTGCTAAAAGATGTAGAAATTAATATGGTCTAGCTGCATCAGAACACAAGTATGGAATGAGACCATTCAGTTCAGGTAAAACCAGCACTATTGTGGACTCTTAATAGTTAACATGTTAAATACGTACAGGTTGTGAGAATCAGAAACTTCAAGATTACAATCGAGAATTCAACTCTGGCTTTGAAAAAATACATATTGGTCCAGAATTTGTATTAATAACAATGAGGAAGCTATCACCTGCAGTACTGTGTCCAATTCTGGGCACTGTACTTTAGGAAGGCTTTAGAGAGGGTGCAGATCGGATTCATAAGAATGGCTCGAGATGAGAGACTTCAGTCTGGACTGGGAAGCTGGGATTGTTCTCCTTAGAGAAGAGATGGTTGAGAGGAGATTAGATAGGGGTGTTCAAAATCATGAGGGGTCTGGACAGAGTAGATAGGGAGAAACTTCCCATTGGCAGAAGGGTCAAGGTGAATGACAAAAGAATCGAAGGCAACATGGGGAAAAGGCTTTTTTTTAAAAAACGCAGCAAGGGGTTAGGATTTGGAAAGCTCTGCCTGAGAGTGTGGTGGAAGCTGATTCAATCATGGCTTTCAAAAGGGAATTGGATAATTATCTGAAGAGAAAAGATTTGCAGGGCTACAAGGCAAGAGCTGGGGAGTAGGACGAGTTAAACTGCTCTTGCAAAGAATCGGCACAGATCTCCTTCTGTGCAGTAACCATTCTATGATCAGCACTCATCATTACTATAGGGTAAATTGGACAGCAACTTCTGATGTCTGCACCTGTGCGGAAATCTGGAAGTTGCTGCCAGTGACAGCGCACTCCTCCAGAGTGTTCTGTTGCAGTCGTCACTGGTAGACCTGGCATTGAAAGACATGTAATGCGTGAACTTGGTGTATTTGCCTACTAATGGTAACTGCTGCCAAATGGCCCTGAAAATTAAATTTTACAGGTGTGGATCTCATTCCTTTAGAAGCTAACTAGTGCTGGAGAATTTTTGAAAAATCAAAGTTCTTTTTTACTTTTTCTGTCTGTCTCATTTTTCTTCATCTCATCTGTCTTTCGCAATCTTTATTTCACTCTCTTTACATCATTTAAATCTAATTTATTCTTCCTGGTTTAGACTGCGCAACTATGAGAATTCTGATTTATGACTGGTTGAAGAATCTCGCTGTTGCTTGACCTGCTCACAGATGCCACAGGGCCACTGTAAAAAGACTGCGCTGGATCAGTCCCCCGATTTCAGCAAGTCTCTGCTCAGAAGCCCATAAAAACATTGTGGGCATCTATCAGCAAGGTGAATGGCAAGCACTGCTCCTTCGCCAATGACCAATCATTCTCGAGATCTGAGAATCTCTAGCAAGGTCAGCATTTATTGCCCATCCCTACTAGTTTGATTCAACTACGTGTTTTGCTAGGCCACTCTAGAGGGCAACCAAGTGTCAAACACAATGGTGTGGTACTGGAGTCACAAAGGCCAGACTGGGTAAGGACAGCAGATTTCTTTGCTTAAAGGTCATTAACGAATAAGCTTTTTTAAAAAACGACAATCTGACAGCTTTCATGGCTATTACTGACAACAGCTTTTCTGGAAAGAACTGAACTCAAGTTATCAAACTGCCCTGGTGAGATGTGATCCCACGTTCCCTGGATTATTAGTCCAGTAACATAACTGCTGCAGCATCATACCCACCAAGCCCCATGATTTAGAATGATATATTGTTTAATTATTCATATTTATTTATGATACGTTGATGGGGTGAGATGAAGTAAGATGGGAGGAGGCCTGTGTGAAGGTAAGCAGTTGAATTTCTTCACAGAAATATTGTCAATTTTCCAGTCTCATTTCTTGCATACAGCACTTTGATTTCTTATCAGCATCTTATGGCAGCGGGATGGGAACCTTTGCAAGGAATCAGAAGAGGGGGGATCAAACACAAAGAACAAAAGACAGCAAGGGGAAGAAAAGTGATAGGCAGACAAATCAAAGGCCAGAGTCAAACAGGGCCACAGTGAAAAACAGTGGGAAGGGGACAAGTAATGTTAAAAAAACAAGCCTTAAGGCTTTGTTCCTTAACGCGCAGAGCATTTGCAATAAAGTGGATGAATTAATTGCGCAAATAGATGTAAACGGGTATGATATAGTCGGGATTATGGAGAAATGGCTGCAGGGTGACCAGGGATGGGAAATGAACATCCAGAGGTATTTAGTATTTAGGAAGGACAGACAAAAAGTAAAAGGCGGTGGAGTTGCATTTCTGGTTAAAGAGGAAAGTAATGCAATAGTGAGGAAGGATATTAGCTCTGACAATGTGGAGTCTGTATGGGTAGAGCTGAGAAACACTAAGGGGTAAAAAAACATTAGTGGGGGTTTACATAGACCCCAAAACTGTAGTGGTATGTTGGGAATGGCATTAAATAGGAAATTAGAGACGCATGCGATAAAGGAATGACTGTAATTATGGGTGACTTTCATCTGCATATAGATTGGGCAAATCAAATTAGTCACAATACCGTAGAGGAGGAATTCTTGGAGTGTATACGGGATGGTTTTCTGGATCAATACGTTGAAAACCAACTAGAGAACAGGCCATCCTAGACTGGGTATTGTGTAATGACAGGAATAATTGATAATCTAGTTGTGCGAAATCCCTTGGGGATGAGCGACCATAATATGATAGAATTCTTCATCAAGATGAAGAGTGACGTAGTTGATTCTGAGACAAGAGTCCTGAATCTTAATAAAGGAAACTACGAAGGTATGAGGCGCGAGTTGGCTATGATGGATTGGGAAACGCTACTTAAAGGGATGACGGTGGATAGGCAATGGCAAACATTTAAAGAGCACATGGATGAACTGCAACAATTGTTTATTCCTGTCTGGCTCAAAAGTAAAATGGGAAAGGTAGCCAAACCATGGCTTACAAGGGAAATTAGAGATAGCATTAGATCCAAGGAAGAGGCATACAAATATGCCAGAAAAAACAACAGACCTGAGGACTGGGAGCAGTTTAGAATTCAGCAAAGGAGGACCAAGGGATTGATTAAGAAGGGGAAATAGAGTAGGAGAGTAAGCTTGCGGGGAACATAAAAACTGACTGTAAAAGTTTCTATAGGTAATTGAAGAGAAATGTAGGTCCCTTACAGTCAGAAATTTATTATGGGGAACAAAGAAATGGCTGACCAACTAAATGCATACTTTGGTTCTGTCTTCACAAAGGAGGAAACAAATATCATACCAGAAATGTTGGGGAACACAGGGTTTAGTGAGAGGGAGGAACTGAAAGAAATCAGTATCAAAAGAAAAATGGTGTTGGGGAAATTGTTGGGATTGAAGGCCGATAAATCCCCAGGGCCTGATAATCTACATCCCAGAGTATTTAAGGAAGTGGCTCTAGAAATAGTGGATGCATTGGTGGTCATCTTCCAAGATTCTATCGACTCTGGAACAGTTCCTACATATTGGAGAATAGCTAATGTAACCCCAGTACTTAAAAAGGGAGATAGAGAGAAAACAGGGAATTACAGACCAGTCAGCCTGATGTCGGTAGTGGGGAAAATTCTAGAGTCCATTATCAAAGATTTTATAGCAGAGCACTTGGAGAACAGTGGTAGAATCGGACAGAGTCAGCATGGATTTATGAACGGGAAATCATCCTTGACAAATCTACTAGAATTCTTCGAGGATGTAACTAGTAGAGTTGGTGAGGAGGAGCCAGTGGATGTGGTTTATTTGGACTTTCAGAAGGCTTTCGACAAAGTCCCACATAAGAGATTAGCGTGTAAAATTAAAGCGCATGGGTTTGGGGGTAGTGTATTGCGATGGATAGAAAATTAGTTGGCAGACAGGAAACAAAGAGTAGGAATAAACGGGTCTTTTTCCGAATGGCAGACCCCAGCTATTCACAATATATATTAATGATTTAGATGAGGGAACTAAATGTAAGATCTCCAGATTTGCAGATGACACAAAACCAGGTGGGAGGATGAGTTGTCAGGAGGATGCAGAGAGGCTTCAGGGTGATTTGAGTGAGTGGGCAAATGCATGGCAGATGCAGTATAATGTGGATAAATGTGAGATTATCCACTTTGGTAGCAAAAACAGGAAGGCAGATTATCTGAATGGCTAAACACAGAGAGGGGAATATGCAACGAGACCTAGGTGTTCTCGTACACCCGTCGCTGAAGGTAAGCATGCAGGTGCAACAGGCGGTAAAAAAGGTAAATGGTATGTTGGCCTTCATAGCGAGAGGATTCGAGTACAGGAGCAGCGATGTCTTGCTGCAAATATACAGGGCGTTGGTGAGGCCACACCCGGAATATTGTGTGCAGTTTTGGTCTTCTTATCTGTGGAAGGATGTTCTTGCTATAGAGGGAGTGCAGCGAAGGTTTACCAGACTGATTCCTGCGTTGGCGGGACTGACATATGAGGAGAGATGGAGTCCGTTAGGATTATATTCGCTGGAGTTCAGAAGAGTGAGGGGGGAATCTCATAGAAACCCATAAGATTCTAACAGGACTTGACAGGGTAGATGCAGGAAGGATGTTCCCGATGGTGGGGGAGTCCCGAACCAGGGGTCATAGTCTAAGGATATGAGGTAAACCTTTCAGGACTGAGATGAGGAGAAATTACTTCACCCAGAGAGAGTGGTGAGCCTGTGGAATTTGCTATCACAGAAAGCGGTTGAGGCCAAAACATTGTATGTTTTCAAGAAGGAGTTAGATATAGATCTTGGGGCAAAAAGGATCAAAGGATATGGGGAGAAAGCGGGAACAGGTTACTGAGTTGGATGATCAGCCATGATCATAATGAATGGCGGAGCAGGCTCGAAGGGCCGAATGGCCTACTCCTGCTCCTATTTTCTATGTTTCTGTGTAACACCAGTTTAGATCAGTTGGGCCAAATGGCCTGTTTCTGTGCTGTACCTTCAATGTAATGGACACTTGGTTATATAGTCAGGTTATTTGGAAGAAATCTATCCTGAAGCAATGAAAGTTACATCAGATACCACAATGTCAGTGTTGGTGCCCTGGAGAGCCAAGTGGAACAGTCTTTCTCATCCTTAGATTTTATTAAAACACAGCTATAACAGAAACTAAACTTTGAAATTTTCTCTTCAGTTGTTGCTGAAGTTAAATAACCTGCTAATGTCTCCTGTGCCCACACCTATAGTATCTTAAATCTTCAATAATAGCTCATCACCTTTGGAAACATTAATTTCTGACTGACTCGGGCTGAATGGTGAGTTTCTGTGCTGTAAATTCTATGTAATTATATGTAAGGTATGTGGATGGAGCTTAGAGACAGATCAGCCATGATCTAACTGAATGGTGGAATAAGCTCGAGGGGCTGAATGGCCTCCTGTTCCTATTAATAATCAGAGCCACATTAAAAGCAGTGCGTGGTCATCTAAAGCTGTTCATAGCTTCCAACTAATAGAGGCAGATAGTAAGTATATTCAGCAAGATTTCACACTATCTGACACAGTACATGGGATAGTATGGGGTCTTGCAAACTATAAATGCTCCATTGACAATGATTCACAAACATTAGGGATAGAATTCAATCCAGTCACGCAGCTAACTTCTCAAAGCAAAGTATACCTTTGTAAAAATACACAAGAAAACACATCTACCACTTGGTCAGTCATGGTTCAGTGGGTAGCATTTTCGCCTGAGTCAGAGTCCCACTCCAGACACTTGAGTACATAATCTAGGCTGACACTCCAGTGCAGTACTGAGGGAGTGCAGCACTGCTGGTGGTGCTGTCTTTTGAATGAGACAACTTGCATTTTATATAGCACCCTAAACACAGCAAAACATCCTAACGTGCTTCACAGGAGCATTATCAAACAAAATTTTACACCAAGCCACAAAAGGGGATATTATGGCAGATGAGAGGTAGGTTTTAAGGAATGTCTTCAAGGAAAAAGAGGGGTGGAGAGGTTTAGGAAAGAAATTCCAGAACTTCAGGCCTAGGCAGCTGAAGGCATAGCCACCAAGGATCGAGCATTGAAAATTGGGGATGCTCAACGGGCCAGAATTGCAGGAACGCATATATCTAGGGAGGGTGAGGGGTTGGAGGAGATTTCAGAGATAGGGAGAGGCAAGGCCATCGTGGGATTTGAAAACAAAGATGACCATTTTTTAAATCGAGGCGCTGATTGATCATGAGACACAGGGATGCTGGGTGAATAGGACTTGGTGAGAGTTAGGAAGTGAGCAGCAGAGTTTTGGATGAGCTTAAGTTTATGTAGAAGGTGGGAGGCCAGCCAGGAACAGTCAAGTCTAGAGGTAGAAATGGTACAGATGTGGGTTTCAGGAACAGATGAGCTGGGGCAGGAGCGGATTAAGGTAGTGTTAACGGGCCCCGTCTGCTCTCTTAGGCGGACACAAAAGATTTAATTGCTCTATTTCAAAGAGGAGCAGGGGAGCTCTTCCCAGTGCCCTGGTCAACACCTATTCCTCAATTATGAAAATAAACTGATCATTATCACGTTGTTGTTTGTGGGAGCTTGCTGTACGCAAATTGGCTGCCATATTTCCTACTTTGCAACAGTGACTCCACTTCAAAAAGTAGTTAGAGTCATACAGCACAGAAACAGGCTCTTCGGCCCATCGTATCCGTGCCGGCCATCAAGCACCTAACTATTCTAATCCCATTTTCCAGCACTTGGCCTGTAGCCTTGTATGCTATGGCGTTTCAAGTGCTCATCTAAATACTTCTTCAATGTTGTGAGGATTCCTGCCTCTACCACCTCTTCAGGCAGTGCGTTCCAGATTCCAACCACCCTCTGGCTGAAAATTTTTCTCTCAAATTCCCTCTAAACCTCCTGCCCCTTACCTTAAATCTGTGCCCCCTGGTTATTGACCCCTCCGCTAAGGGAAAACTTTCTTCCTATCTAACCTATAAATGCCCCTCATAATTTGTATACCTCAATCATTTCCCCCCTCAGCCTTCTCTGCTCTAAGGAAAACAACCCTACCCTTTTCAGTCTCTCTTCATAGCTGAAATGCTCCAGCCCAGGCAACCTCCTGGTGAATCTCCTTTGCACCCTCTCCATTGCAATCACATCCTTCCTATAGTGTGGTGCCCAGAACTGTACACAGTACTCCAGCTGTGGCCTAACTAGCATTTTAAACAGCTCCATCATAACCTCCCTGCTCTTATATTCTATGCCTCATCTGATAAAGGCAAGTATGCCATATGCCTTCCTAACCACCTTATCTACCTGTGCTGCTGCCTTCAGTGAGCTATGGACAAATACACCAAGGTCCCTCTGACCTTCTGTACTTCCTAGGGTCCTACCATCCATTGTATATTCCCTTGCCTTGTTAGTCCTCCCAAAATGCATCACCTCACACTTCTCAGGATTAAATTCCATTTGCCACTGCCCCGCCCATCTTACCAGCCCATCTATATTGTCCTGTAATCTAAGGATTTCCTCCTCACTATTTACAACACTACCAATTCTCCTGTCATCTGCGAACTTACTGATCAGACCTCCTATATTCACGTCTAAATCATTAATATACACTACAAACAGCAAGGGTCCCAGCACTGATCCCTGCCGTACACCACTGGTCACAGGCTTTCATTCGCAAAAACAACCTTCAATTATCCTCTGCCTCCTGCCACTAAGCCAATTTTGGATCCACTTTGCCAAATTGCCCTGGATCCCATGGGCTCTTACCTTCTTACCAATCTCCCATGCGGGACCTTATCAAAAGCTTTACTGAAATCCATATAGACTACATCAACCACTTTACCCTCATCTACACATCTAGTCACTGCCTCGAAAAATTCAATCAAGTTAGTTAGACACCATCTCCCCCTGACAAAGCCATGCTGGCTATCCCTGATTAATCCCTGCCTCTCCAAGTGGAGATTAATCCTGTCCCTCGGAATTTTTTCCAATTTTTTTCCCAACCACTGATGTTAGACTCACCGGCCTGCAATTACCTGGTTTATCCCTGCTACCCTTCTTGAATAATGGCACGACATTCACAATCCTCTGGTACCTCTCCTGTGGTCAGAGAGGATTTGAAAATCTGTGTCAGAGCCCCTGCTATCTCCTCTCTTGCCTCACATAATTGCCTGAGATACATCTCATCTGGACCTGGGGATTTATCCACTTTTAAGCCTGCTAAACAGGTAATACTTCCTCCCTTTCAATGTTAATATGTTCAAGTATATCACAATCCCCCTCCCTGATCTCTACACCTACATTGTCCTTCTCCATAGTGAACACAGATGCAAAGTAATCATTTAAAACCTCATCTATGTCCTCCGGCTCCACACAGAGATTGCCACTTTGGTCCCTAATGGGCCCCACTCTTTCCCTGGTTATCCTCTTTCCCTTTATATACTTATAAAACGCTTTAGGATTTTCCTTTATCTTGCCCGCCAGTGTTTTCTCATGTCCCCTCTTCGCTCTCCTAATTACTTTTTTTTAGTACCCCTTACACTTTCTATACTCCTCTTGTGCCTCCGCTGTTTTCAGCACTCCGAATCTGCCGTAAACCACCTTGTTTTTCCTGATCCAATCCTCAATATCCCTTGACATCTAGGGTTCCCTGGACTTGTTGGTCCTACCCTTCACCTTAACGAGTACATGTTGGCTCTCAAATCTCACTATATCCTCTTTGAATGACTGGTCTGATGTAGACTTTCCTACAAGTATCTGCTCCCAGTCCACTTTGGCCAGATTCTGTTTTATCATATTGAAATCAGCCTTCCCCCAATTCAGTACCTTTATTTCCAGCCCGTCTTTGTCCTTTTCCATAACTACCTTAAATCTTACAGAATTATTGTCACTATCCTCGAAATGCCACCCCACTGACACTTCTGCCACTTGTCCAGCTTCATTCCCTAGGATTAGGTCCAGTACTGCCCCTTCTCTTGTAGGGCTTTCTATGTACTGGCTCAAAAAGCTCTCCTGTATGAATTTTAAGAATTCCGCCCCTTTTAAGCTTTTTACACTAAGACTATCCTAGTCGATATTAGGGAAATTGAAATCCCCTACTATTATTACCCTATTATTTTTACATCTTTCTGAGATTTGCCCACATATCTGCTCCTCTATCTCTCCCTGACTGTTTGGAGGTCTATGGTACACTCCCAGCCAAGTGATTGCCCCCTTTTTGTTTTTAAGTTCTACCCATACTTCATTGCGTATTGGTTTATAATTGGCCTGGGAGGACTTGAAGGGGACAATAGACTAGTGTATCACTGCTTGATATTTTCTTCAATGTTTGGGATGTCCAAAGGTCGAGAAAGGTGCTACATAAATGCAGGCTCATCTTTCTTAAATCCAGCATCTAAATACAGTCAACATAAATTAGATTAGTGTTGGGTATTGGTATCAAAGGTTCGGAGACTCAGCTTCTCATTAGTATTACTTCTCTCTTTGGCATCAATTTCACAACAGTCCCATCGTGTATCATGGGATTAAAATTAGTTTCGGTTTATTTTGTTTTTGCCAGTTTTTCCTTTCCCAAGATCAAGTGAATCTCATTCAGCACTGCTAACCTTTTTCTCAGTGAACACGGACAGGACGTGGGTGTACATGTCAGACTGGTCAATGACAGCCTGTGTACGCACTGGCCTCTTCTGAGTCGAGCTACTGCGACTTGTTCCCGACTCCATAGCCTAAACAAAAGAGAAAAATCTCAATTACTGCAATACTGGCAATTAAGACTCAAAGCAATTACTTTCAAAATGGGCTGGAGGGAGGGAGAAACGATTCTGCATAAAAGGTCTTATGCAAAAGGTAAAAAACAATCCCATGGCACTATTTTGAAGAAAAGCAGGAGTGTTCTCCCCGGTGTCCTGGCCAATATTTATCCCTCAATCAACATCACCAAAACAGATTATCTGGCCATTATCGCATTATTTGTGGGATCTTGCTGCGCGCAAATTGGCGCTGTTTCCTACACTGCAACAGCGATTCCAGTTCAAAAAGAGTATTTCATTGGCTATAAAGTGCTTTGGAATGTCCTTGGGTCATGAAAGATGCTATAGAAATGAAAACGTTTTTCATTTTCTTCTTTTAGAGACGTGGATAAACAGTTCTGAAAATATTTGAATAATTCATCCACTTGGCAACCCTGTTGTGCTTTGAATTTCGCAGGAAGGTCACCAGTTATAGAGGAATCAAAGGGCAGGGAGATTCTCGACTATACTTGGTAAATTAAACTCCCTCCCACAGGACAACATACCGGACTGAAGTGTTAAGAACACTGAATACTATGCATGCAGTTCTCACCAAGGTATAGTTCTGCTCAGCTTCTAGGTATTCCTTGTAGACTTGATTGAGTTTATCAAATATGGTAGCGATCACAGGCAAGCTACCCTGCTCTGCTGCACTCAGCACTGAAATAAAAAGATGCAGCAGGATTACTACAACCTCAGCACACTGATAAACAATACTTATCAAAAGTCCTCTGCAATATGCCATTAGGAACACAGGAACAGGAGGAGGCCATTCAGCCCATTGAGTTTGTTCTGCCATTCAATTAGATCATGTATCTCAATTACTTCTACCTGCCTTGGTTCCATATCCTGTAATACCCTCACCAACAAAAATCCATCAATCTCAGTTTAGAAATTTCCATTTGATTCTCCCAGCTTCAACAGCTTTTTGAGGGAAATTTCCAGATTTCCACTACCCTTTGTGTGAAGAAGTGCTTCCTGGCATAACCCTGAATAGCCGAGCTCTAATTTTAAGGTTATGCCCCCTTGTTCTGGACTTCCCACAATACAGGAAATAGTTTCTCTCTATCTACCCTATCAACTCCTTTAATCATTTTAAACACCTCAATTAGATCACCCTTAATCTTCTATACTCAAGGGAATACAAGCCCAGTCTATGCAACCTGTCTGCATAATTTAACCCTCTTAAGCCCTTACGTTTAAATTCAAATAATAAATTAATCTGGAATAAAAAGGTAGTCTCAGTAATGGTGACAATGAAACTACCAGTTGTCGTAAAAATTCATCTGGTTCATAACATCCTTTAGGGAAGGAAATCTGCCATCCTTACCTGGTCTGACCTACATGTGACTCCAGACCCACAGCAATGTGGTTGATTCTTAACTGCCCTCTGAAATGGCCTAGCAAGCTACTCAGTTGGATCAAAACCACTGCAGCAAAGTTAAAAAAGAATAAAAACAGATGGACCACCAGGCATTGACCTAGGTACAGGAAACGGCAACGACACACCCTGCCCAGTTCATCCTGCAAAGTCCTCAATTACATCTGGGGACTTGTGCCAAAATTGGGAGAGCTGTTCCAGACTAGTTAAGCAACAGCCTGACATAGTTATACTCACAGAATCATACCTTACAGCCTATGTCCCAGAATCCTCCATCACCATCTGCCCTACCAGTGACACAGTAGTTTACAGTCGGGAGGAAATTGTCCTGGGAGTCCTCAACATCGACTCCAGACCCTATGAAGTCTCATGCCATCAAGTCAAACATAGGTAAGGTAACCTCCAGCTGATTACCACCTACCGCCCCACCTCCCGAACCGGCTAATTAATCAGTACTTCTCCATGTTGAACATCACATGGAAGAAGGACTGAGGGTAGCGAGAGCACCAAATGTACTTTGGATATGGAACTTCATTATCCATAACCAAGAGCGTAACATCTCCATCCTCAATAATGGAGGAGCCCAGCACATCAGCGTAAAAGATAAGGCTGAAGCATTTGCAACTGTCTTCAGTCACGAGTGCTGAGTGGACGATCCATCTTGGCCTCCTCCTGAAGTCCCCAGCATTACAGATGCCAGTCTTCAGTCAATTCAATTCACTCCCCGTGATATCAAAAAATGACTGAAGGCACTGGATACTGCAAAGGCTATGGATCCTGATGACATTCTGGCAATAGTACTGAAGACTTCTGTTTCAGAACTAGCCACACCCTGAGCCAAGCTGTTCCACTACAGCTACAACACTAGCATCTACCTGGCAACTTACTGAATGGCAGAGCAGGCTCGAAGGGCTGAGTGGCCTACTCCTGCTCCTAATTTGTATGTTCATATGTAATGTAGAAAATTGCCCAGGTACATCCTGTACACAAAAAAAAAGGACAAATCCAATCCGGCCAATTACCACCCTATCAGGCTACTCTCAATCATAGGGCGGCACAGTGGCGCAGTGGTTAGCACCGCAGCCTCACAGCTCCAGGGACCTGGGTTCAATTCTGGGTTCTGTCTGTGTGGAGTTTGCAAGTTCTCCCTGTGTCTGCGTGGGTTTCCTCCGGGTGCTCCGGTTTCCTCCCACCGCCAAAAGACTTGCAGGTGATAGGTAAATTGGCTGTTACAAATTGCCCCTAGTGTAGGTAGGTGGTAGGGCATATGGGATTTACTGTAGGGTTAGTATAAATGGGTGGTTGTTGGTCGGCACAGACGCTGTATCTCTAAATAAATAAATAAAAAATAAAATAAAACCAAGTGATGAAAGGTGTCATCGACACTGCTATCAAGCAGCATGTACTCAGCAACAACCTGCTCACCAACGCTCGGTTTGGATTCCACCAAGGCCATTCAGCGCCTGACCTCACTGCAGCCTTGATCCAAATATGGACCAAACAGCTAAATTCCACTGCTGAGGTGAGAGTGACTGCCCTTGACATCAAGGAGCCCTAGCAAAATTGAAGTCGATGGGAATCAAGGGGAAAATTCTCCACTGGTTCAAGTCATATCTAGTACAAAGGAAGATAGTTGTGGTTGTTGGAGGCCAATCATCTCAGTCCCAGGACATCACAACAAGAGGTCCTCAGGGTAGTGTCTTAGGCCCAATCATCTTCAGGTGTTCCATCAATGACCTCCCTCCATCAGAAGGTCAGAAGTGAGTATGTTCGCTGATGATTGTGCAATGTTCAGTACCATTTGCGACTCCCCATTGAGACTCCTGAGATACTGAAGCAGTCTGTGCCCACATGCAGTAAGACCTGAACAACATCCAGGCTTGGCTAAGTGGCAAGTAACATTTGTGCCACACAAGTGCCAGGCAATGACCATCTGCAACAAGAGAGAATCTAACCATCTCCCCTTGACATTCAACGGCTTTACCATCGCTGAATTCTGCCACCAACATCCTAGGGGTTACCATTGACTACAAACTGAACTGGAGCAGCCATATGAATGCTGTGGCTACATGAGCAGGCCAGAGGCTGGAAATTCTATGGTGTGTAACTCACCTCCTGTCTCCCCAAAGCCTGTCCACCGTCTACAAGGCATAAGTCAGGAGTGTGATGGAATACTCTCCACTTGCCTGCATGAGTGCCAAAGAGAAGGATTTGGTGGATGAGGAGTCCAGGGAAGGGAGTGTAGATAGTCTGGTTCAAGTCGTTATCAAAAAGGAGGTGGTGTTGGGCGTCTTGCAAAGCATTAAGGTAGATAAGTCCCCAGGGCCTGATGGGATCTACCCCAGAATACTGAAGGAGGCAAGGGAAGAAATTGCTGGGGCCTTGACAGAAATCTGTGTATCCTCATTGTCTACAGGTGAGGTCCCAGAGGACTGGAGAATAGCCAATGTTGTTCTTTTGCTTAAGAAGGGTAGCAAGGATAATCCAGGAAATTATAGGCCAGTGAGCCTTACATCAGTGGTAGGGAATTAGAGAGGATTCTTCGGGACAGGATTTACTCCCACTTGGAAACAAATGAAATGAATTTATTAGCGAGAAGCAGCATAGTTTTGTGAAGGGGAGGTCATGTCTCACTAACTTGATTGAGTTTTTTGAGGAAGTGACGAAGATGATTGATGAAGGAAGGGCAGTGGATGTTGTCTATATGGTCTTCAGTAAAGCCTTTGACAAGGTCCCTCATGGCAGACTGGTACAAAAGGTGAATTCACACAGGATCGGAGGTGAGCTGGCAAGATGGATACAGAACTGGCTCGGTCAGACAGAAGGTAGCAGTGGAAGGGTGCTTTTCTGAATGGAGGGTTGTGACTAGTGGTGTTCTGCAGGGATCAGTGCTGGGACCTTTGCTGTTTGTAGTATATATAAATGATTTGGAGGAAAATGTAGCTGGTCTGATTAGTAAGTTTGCGGACGACACAAAGGTTGGTGGAGTTGCGGACAGTGATGAGGATTGTCAGAGGATACAGTAGTATATAGATCGGTTGGAGACTTGGGCGGAGAAATGGCAAATGGAGTTTAATCCGGACAAATGTGAGGTAATGCATTATGGAAGATCTAATACAGGTGGGACGTATACAGTAAATGGCAGAACCCTTAGGAGTATTGACAGGCAGAGAGATCTGGGCGTACAGGTCCACAGGTTACTGAAAGTGGTAATACACGTGGATAAGGTAGTCAAGAAGGCATACGGCATGCTTGCCTTCATCGGTCGGGGCATAGAATATAAAAATTGGCAAGTCATGCTACAGCTGTACAGAACCTTAGTTAGGCCACACTTAGAATATTGCGTTCAATTCTGGTCGCCACACTACCAGAAGGACTTGGAGGCTTTGGAGAGGGTACAAAAGAGGTTTACCAGGATGTTGCCTGGTCTGGAGAGCATTAGCTATGAGGAGAGGTTGGATAAACTCGGATTGTTTTCACTGGAACGACGGAGGTGGAGGGGCGACATGATAAAAGGTTTACAAAGTTATGAGTGACATGGACAGAGTGGATAGTCAGAAGCTTTTTCCCAGGGTGGAAGAGTCAGTTACTAGGGGACATAGGTTTAAGGTGCGAGGGGCAAGGTTTTTAGAGGGGATGTGCGAGGCAAGTTCTTTACACAGAGGATGGTGAGTGCCTGGAACTTGCTGCCGGGGGAGGTGGTGGAAGCAGGTACGATAGCGACGTTTAAGAGGCATCTTGACAAATACACGAATAGGATGGGAATTGAGGGATACGCACCCCGGAAGTGCAGAAGGCTTTAGTTTAGACAGGCATCAAGATCGGCGCAGGCTTGGAGGGCCGAATGGCCTGTTCCTGTGCTGTACTGTTCTTATTTCTTTGTTCTTTGAGTGCAGCTCCAACAACACTCAAGAAGCTTGATACCATCCAGGACAAAGCAGTCCACTTGATTGGCACCCCATCCACAAACATTCACTCCCTCCACCACCGACGCACACCGGCAGCAGTGTGTACCATCTACAAGGTGCACTGCAGCAACGCACCAAGGTTCCTTCAACAGCACTTTTCAAACCTGCGGCCTCTACCAACTAGAAGCACAAGGGCAGTAGCTGTATGGGAACACCATGCAAGTTCCCCTCCAAGCCACACACCATCCTGACTTAGAACTATATCACCGTTCCTTCACTGTCGCTGGGTCAAAATCCTGGAACTCCCTTCCTAACAGCACTGTGGGTGTAACTACACCATCTGGACTGCAGCGGTTCTAGAAGGCACTCACCACCACCTTCTCAAGGGCAATTAGGGATGGGCAAAAAATGCTGACCTTGTCAGTGATGCTCACATCACATTAAAGAAAGGGTAGCTATTACAAAGCTGGCAGCAATCCCTCAGCAGGAATTCCTTATTTTAAGTTGTTAAGCCCACACTGCTCTCTGCTTGCACAAATGTTATAAACAGACTCGACCAGCGATGAAAATAATCTGAACAAAAAGCTAAAGGATCATTTTAACAGGAGAAACTCTCTGCTTTGTTATTTACATATATTCCAAAATAAAAAACAACACTATGATTCATTCCAAGCGCGTTAGGGTACTCACTCTGATTGCACACAGACAAGGTGACCATTTTGCAGTCCTTCCTCTGGAGAAGAAAATCCATTAGCCGCCCCTTGTCTTGAAGCAAGTGTACTATAGGCTGCAGCTTTATCTGGAGACACCATAAGTAACCTGTCCACAAGCCACAGAAACCAGTCAATTCAAACTACAGAAAGCAAGGAATTTATGCTAAACATTTATAAAATACTAGTTAGGCCCCAGCTGGAATATGACCAGTTCCAGACCCCTCACTTTAGGAGGGATGTCAAGGCCTGGGAGAGGGTGCAGAGGAGGTTTACTAGACTTGGCATCAGGGCTTTGTGCCTTTTTTTGAAATAAACAAAAGCCTGAGGGACAATTGTTCCCTGGTGCATTCTCCATGGCAATGTCTCGACCAGAGTCGACTTGCCAACCAATCAGCCCCCTTTTCTCATGGGTATAAATTGTTGCTCCCTTTGAAATTTGGCATTCTTGCGTCTATCCTGATCAGTGCAAAACAAAAAGCAGAGCTATGGGGAAAGAGCAGGGGGAGTGGAACTAATTGAATAGCTCTTTCAAAGAGCTGGCACAGGCACGATGGGCTGATTGGCCTCCTTCTGTGCTGTAAGATTCTATGAGCTTTGTGTATAAATTCATTGGTATTTCTAGTTCACAGGAAATCAGCACAAGTAAAGATTTAATTAGGAACAGGTAGATGAGTGGGGGGATGGGACAGAGTGACTGAAGAAAGGGTGGGCGAATAAACCACACCCCTAAAATGTGGTGCTGCCTACTGGTGCTCTGGATTTACATTTAAACACTGCCCTCCTAACATCCGGCCACAAAGAAGCAGATCGCTATCTTTCCGCAAGTTTCAAAACCTGTACAGGCTGTGTTACAGGTTGCTGCAAAACACTTTAAACACTGTGCATTTATAAATGCCCATGCTACAAATACAAGAACTCCCAGGATTCACTCACCTTCACTTGCATTAATTATAATATCAGGCTGAAATACACTCCACGAGGAAGAATCTAAAAGTTAAAGAAAACACAGATTCCATCGACAAGACAAAGCCAATGACACCTTCGCTGAATTTACTGGTTCATGGTTTAAAGCATGAAAGAAAAGCTTGCATTTATGTTGCGTTTCTCACAGTCACTCGACATTTCAAAGTGCTTTACAGCCAATGAAGTATTTTTAAAGTGTAGTCACTGTTGTAATGTAGGAAATGCGGCAGCCAATTTGCACACAGCAAGCTCCCACAAACAGAAATGTGATAATGACCAGATAATTAGTTTTTGTGATGTTGATTGAGGTATAAATACTGGTCAGGAATCAGAGGAAACTCGCCTTCTCTTTGAAATAATGGCGGCAGGATCTTTTACATCCAACTGAAAGGGCAGACGGGGCCTCAGTTTAATGTTTCATCCCAAAGAGTTGGCAAAGGTTTCTCTTCTCGTGTCTGCCCACGTGTCTACTAAAACTTACTTTCACAGCCACCTCTTTCCTCAGCAACTGTCTCTAGCTCCCTCTTATCCCACATGAATTCCAGTTTAAATTCCACCCTTCATGTTATTGACCCACCCACAATCACAGATATTTCCGTGATATTCAGCGTTCCTCAAGACTTTTTTTTTGTAAGCTCATTGTCAGGGTGTGGGCGTCGCTTGGCAATTGCTCATTCCATTACCATTGATCTGGTGGCAGTGAGCCACCTTCTTGGCTACAACCAAGTGGCTTGCTAGTCCATTTCAGAGTCAACCACATTGTTGTGGGTCTGCAGTTACATATAGGCCAGACTGGGTAAGGACAGAAGATTTAATTCCCTACATGGCATTATTGAACTAAATGAGTTTTTACAACAATCTGGTAGTTTCATGGTCACCATTACGGCTACTAGCTTTTTTATTACAGTTTTTAAACTAATTTAATTTAAATTCCCCAGCAGCCGTGATGGGATTGACTCCAGATCAAATCGCCCAGACTTCTGGATTACTATTCTAGTAATATAACCGCCACGCTACCATACCTGCTTCTTGAGATCCATGCTCAATGCCATGTGCTGTCACATGCACGCTCTTAACCTCTCTCTTCAGTAGCACTGACTCACTATCTCACAACTGTCCTGGTCTGCAGTTCATTTCATCCTTCACCTCATCTGGAGCTTGAACAAAACACTTCCTTTCAGCTGTCAAACACTGCAAGCTTCAATGACTCAGAAATATAAGCGCTGCTTCTGTTCTTTCTTCCCTGCACTCTCTGCTGACCCTGTCCCTCCTTCCAAACACTCCTGCCCTCCACAGATCTCCCCTTTTCCCCTTCTTCCCTCGCACCAACTACCCACCCCTTCCCCAGCTCTGTAACTGGTGAAAACATGTTACATCTAACCTTTTACTGTTCTGATGAATTGATCTGAAATGTTAACTCTGTTTCTCTTGCCACAGACACTGCCTGCCTTCCTGAGTATTTCCAGCAGTTTCTGTTTTTCTTTCAGATTTCCAGCATCCACAAAATTTTTCTCTCGTTTTAGAGCTTATCCTGAAATTCCCAAGAAACTCATTTTAATTGTCATCATACACTGACAAACGATTAACCCTAAAGGATACAAAGTTCGCATGGGACAGGGCTTTGTGTTGTCACAGCCGATGGACCTGGACACAGAATTTGAAGACATTAATACAATATTGCTGAGATACAGTTTCGACATCAGACTTTAACTTCACATAAGTGTTATCAAACAAAATTTCAAACCGAGCCACGCACGGAGATATCAAGACAGGCGACCAAAAGCTGGATCAAAGAGATAGGTTTTAAAGAGTACCTTAAAGGAGGAAAGGGAGGTAGAGAGGCAGAGAGGATAAGTGAAGGAAGGGCCTCGACAGCTGAGGGCACAGGGAGTGGGGGATGTGTCAGAAGCCAGAAATGGAGGAGCGCAGAGTTGAAGAGTTGTAGGGCTGGAGGAGGTCAGACAGATAGGCAACAGCTGCCTGTGTTACCTCACCCGACTGGCCACCCTATGAGTTTAGATAGTTGATGTTACAAATTATTCAGCGTTAGTGGGCTATTCAATCATAGGGGGCCTCACAGTTGACGCCAATCTTGCAATTCACGTGTGATACGCACACTGCAACATGGGTCATGGGAGCAATCGGAAGCTGGAATCCTGAATAATGTTTCCATTTGGGGCAGGGGTGGTGGAGAAAAGGGAGCTGAAGCGATCAATAACACCAACATTGCTCCTCTAACTCCTCATCAAATTGGAAATCCCACTGGCTGGTATTCAACAGATCAACTGGGGCAGTGGGGGGTGGGGGGGGGGGGGGGGGGGGTGGTGGGGGAGAACAGCGGGGAGCTGAGGAAGAATTTATCTTTAAAATAAAATCTGTTTTCAATGATGATAGAAATTGTGTTCAGTGTTAAGCAAATCACCAGCAAATTAAGCAAAATATCACATGGACTTTAGATACTTCTGAAATGTACATACCTGCCCGAGGAATCTTGCATGGGTGAATGGACAGAGCTGAAAGCACTTGATGATGAATCGTGACAGCTCCATCAAATTCTGCTCGCAGTTTTATATCAAAAATCAGAGAAGTCTGAATAAAATAAAACAAACTGCAAGGTCAGATTTCAGGGTTGACAATATTTTCCGTTCTTTTTCCTCCTATAGCGACTCCCATCAAGAGAGCAGGTGCAATGCTAGCAGCCTTGTAACAGGTCAGAACCTACAATTAAATCACTTTCGAACTCTTAAGTTCAAAAAATCCACAAGGGAATCCGCAGGAAGATGGCCAAGTGGCAAGGTTAGAAACCAGTGATGACTTCGGACTTCGTAACAATGTCACTTCGTGAAGCATCTGCCTGTTTCAGATGGCAACTACAGCTGACAGAGATAGTGAACCCTAGAAAATCAGGCCAGTTGTGAAGGCAGGAGGGCAAGTTTCATTTTTCAATGTCCAAGTACAAACAGGGCAGCAAAGAGACAAGAATTGTATTTGTAAAACTATATTTGGCCAAGTGTAACCAGCAACATCAAAAAATTGTTACACATGATTGGTACAGAAGGCGGAAAGAGGAGACACAAACAGAGACACACACGAAGACAGACAGTGAGAGTTAGCGCGAGCGAGGGAGTCAGCGAGAGACACACACAGACAGAGGCGCGCGCGCAAAAAGACAGAGAGAGAGAGAGAGAAGGGGGGGGGGGGGGGGAGGGACAGACACACAGCCAGAGAGAGAGAGACGGAGACAGACAGCCACAGAGAGAAAGAGAGACACACAGACAGGCAGGGGGGAGGGAGGGAGAGTGAGAGGGAAACAGAGAGACAAACAGATGGGCTGGAGGGGA